>NC_091061.1:154659364-154962394 GCF_000393655.2 Nicotiana sylvestris | reverse complement strand
CACGCATGTATCTCACACACAGGTATACGTGGATATACATGTTATACACAATCGATACAAATATGATACATATGTGATATACAAATGATACACAATGTGATACACATATCATTTTTTTCATATTTAGTTTTTACTTCGAATTTTCAATTCAAACCACTTCAAAACTTAACCAAATCGTCTCAAAACTGAGATTCAAGCTCCTTAAGATATACACAATCTATTCTAATAGCATCCACTCAAAAGAAAGCAAAAATTTGATTTTTTTTTTTTTCTACAAATAACTAATTGGCCTATTTAGCTAATATTAATAATATTTTATCAATTGAATAATTTTTGTAATGAACTACCTATAAATGGACATAGCTGATAATTTTCCAAAGAAATTAGCTAAGGGAGTATAAAAAAGAAACTATGATTCAAAATGAAAATTTAACTTCAAATACAATATTGGTATATTTCGAAGTTTGATTACTCTTTTTTGGAAGTTAGTTTACTCTTTGAGTGCCAAAAGATTAGGGTGAGCATATAAATAAACTTGTTCAACATCGTATACTCTAAAATATTTTTTATATATATGGTCAAATTAGTAATTGTTGGTCTCCACAATAGTAGTAGACACTATCAGTTGTAAGAAGTATAAAATGAATGTTTTTACTCCATTGATAATATGGAGAAACAATATCTCTTAGCAAAAATTTTGGAGAAAAATAGTTTTAAGTTCAACTTTTGCCATCTTATTGAAGTTTGACAATAAAGAATAATACGCAATCTTGTAGGATAGTATATCTAATTAAATTGTTTTATAGTGATATTAGGATTATTGATGTTCAATTTTAAAAAATTAAATTGGAAATCAATTGGGTGACTCCAAAGTGAGATAGCTCTTATTGAATTATTAATGTTTAATTCCAAGAATTTAATGTTCAAGTCAAATATTTTACTTAGAAGGGAAATAATTTTTTATTGTTTAGATCGAAAATATTTTTTGAAATCATAAGAAATTACTAATGAAGATAAATAATAGTCATAACTTATCATACTCCTTAACATCCCTGTTCCACAAATGGTTGGAGGGACAAATCAGCTATCTTCAAGATACTTCAATAGTGGAAATCCACTCAATTCTAAATTCCCAACGTATGATACCATGAAATCTACCTGTTAAATTAGCAATTTAATTTATCTTATAGATAAAAAAAAATCTCTTTTCAAAGTAATTAATATACTTACAAAATTATTTCTATAATTACATGTATGGGCCATCTCTATCTAGTCAAGAAAGAGAACAGAATAGATAAAAAAACAGAGCTACATATTCTTTTTGATAACTAAGATATATTCAAAGGTGAGATGGCGAATGGTTCGAATTTCAATGAATAATGAAACTATATCTTTGCCTTTTGAAAATCAGGCATGTGTTTGCATGTAACATACTAGCATGTATATAAACAGAACCATCGAAATCTCGCCAAAAATATATATATTTGATGACTATTATTTTTTTGGACGGCCCAAAAATATAATCAATCAATCGTTCGTTCTATCGAATATATATAATTCTGAGCTTGGCCAATTGATCTATTTTGCCCCTCGGATGTTAGAAGGGAAACGTGGATGCCAAATATACAATGACTCAACCCCCCATCTATCCCCGAGCTCTACCTACGTTTGAGACAAGTCTCGGACGAGTCTCTAGTTTACCTTTTTTATGTGATCCTCATACCGATATATTTACAGCTTGTTTGGAGGGTTGTTACCCATTGTATCATATTGTTAAGGGGAAAAGGCCATTATTACCCCTGTACTTTGAAATTAAGGCACGTTTATCCCCCGTTATACTTTACATTCAATCCCCACCCTACCGTTAATAAAGTTAATGCAATTATCCCTAACCCTAATGCCTCGTCGATGTGGCAGCTGACCCCATCTCTTTTCCAAGTCAGTTGCCAACTCAGCTGCCAGTTAGGACTTCCACTAACTTATAAGCCCCACACCCAATGGCTATTTAGTCCCCCAAACCCAATTTCACTCCAAGTAATTTGACCCATACCCACCGTCTTCTTTTTCTCCCCCAAAATACATTCCATTGCTAAGAAATTAGGGCTCGACTGAAATCTTCCCAAAATTTCTCTTTTCTTCATTCTCGTCATAGCTTTGGTTGTTAAATGTCGCAAGATAGTTGTTCATCACAGATTAGGTGTCGTTGTGGCATTATAGCCAAACACTTCACTTCGTCTACTCCATATAACTCTGGAAGAAAATTCGACAAATGTCTAAGGCCTAAGGTTACCATATTTTTTAGTTTTCTCTTCTTCTTCTTTTTTTAAATAATTTTACTGTAATTTTGAAACCTAAATGTTCTTCTTGAATTATGTTTGACAACCTAGTTCATGTGGGTTTTGGGAATGGGAAGATGAAATCTTCCCGCAAAGTGATTGGACTAATATTAAAGATGTAACATCGTCGATTAAGGAGATTAAGATGCAAAGAGACAAATTGAATGAAGAAGTAATTACCATGAAGGCTATACACCAATATGAAGTGGATAAAATCGTCAAGTTGGAAGATAAACTTACAAAGACAAGGATGTTGCTTATGATTTCTTGGGGATTGTTTATTGGTTATTTTACGGCCTCGATGATGAAGTGACTATTTTGCAAATTCAAAGTTGCTCATGTTGTTGTAGTAGTATTTGCATGTTCTTTGATGATGATGTTGTAGTAGTATTTGTATGTTCTTTGATGATGATGTTGTAGTAGTATTTGTTGGTTAGTATTTTCCT
Organism: Nicotiana sylvestris; assembly: GCF_000393655.2. Lineage (NCBI taxonomy): Eukaryota > Viridiplantae > Streptophyta > Magnoliopsida > Solanales > Solanaceae > Nicotiana > Nicotiana sylvestris. Next base: position 154,959,612 of record NC_091061.1, on the reverse strand, counting down.
TATTGTATACCCTAAAGAAGGAGCTTTTCTTCTCCAATTCCTAAACATGTTTGTTTTCTTTAGAAGATATGATAGTGTATTTTCTAGTGTACAGAAACTTTAAGATTCTATTTTGGCATGTTGAATAACTACATTCCAAGTGCAAAATTGAAAAATAAAAGACACAAAATACAGCAGCAGTCCAAGCTGCAGATTCTAAATGGCAAGCCATTCCAGACGTACAGAAACAACAATTATCAATAATTATTTGTACAGAAACTGAAACACTTACATTCCAGACGTAAAAATTGATAACTAGATAACTGGAAAACTAAAATTGAAAATGGAACAAAATGGACAATAATTATTTGAACACCAACTATCAATATTCATAACATTCACCAACATTCACCAACTATCAACATTCATGAAGTGAGTTTATAAGACAGGTATCCATTATAACCCCAAAAAAATATCAACACCTAGTTATATTATTGCATCCAAGTGACACAACTAAAGAATCACAACCAAAATATAAAGTTTACTGATATGGCAGTAATTACAACACATCCAAAAATTTACAAATATTCAATACTTGATGCAAAGTCATATCACTTTTGCTCCTTACCACTACCCTTTCTTGCTTTCAACTTGTTCAACCTTTGTTTGTTCAACTGATTTTCAGTGATGGCAGATTTTTCCAGCCATGTTAGGCCTTTTGTTGAGAAAGTAAGCTTTGAAGGCTGACTTGCACTGCTTGAATCACCAGAAAATCCAATTTTCCTGGTTGCAGTTGGTAAGCTTTGTTGCCTCAGCTGGAGTCTTGTCCTTGCTTCTGAGATGCTCTTTGGTCTTATAGTTATGTCAGGCTCAGGTTCAAAGTTAGGGATATCAAAATCTAGATCATTACTTGTTGGAATCTGCTTTTGAACAGTAGGGGTTGGCATAAACACAAAGTTGTTGGGCTGACTGTTTTGACTTGGTTAGGGTGCTAATAAATGGAAGTCATCTTCAGTTGGGATATCTGCAACAGCTGGTGATGTAGGTTGTTCAGCATCAGGTTCATCAACCAAAGTTCTTTGCTTTTTGTTCTGCTTTCTCCTTGAATTGCCACCCATTGGTTGTTTCCCTTTAGAGTGCTATTATCAAATAGAACACAATTATATGTTAGAACAAGGCAGAATAAATTAGAAGTGCAAATTTATTGTTCAAGAGATAGATTACCTTGGCACAACCCCTAACATTATGTCCAGCTTCTCCACAATTATTACATGTCATGACTCTCCCTTTTCTGGATTGAGACCATTGCCCTTGCCTATTGGTTGACTCATTTGCCTCTCTTATTCTTTTTACTTTTGATCTGCCAGCTTGTCTTACAAATTCAGGTGGATCCATATTCTGGGAGGGCTCTATCTTCCAGAACTTTTCTCCTCTCACAGGTTGCAACTTATGAGAATAAGTCTGGAGATATGCCTTTTTTGAAAGAAACCAGTGAATCTCACTCAAAGGATTAACTTTCTTGTACAGTAGGGCACAAATTGCATGAGGACATAGGATTCCACAAAGGTTCCATGTCCTGCAAGTGCATTTTTTTGTCCCCAGATTGACAATATTCCTATCACTACCTTCTGTCACCTCATAACCTTGGTCAGCACTGCCATTCACATGACACTTTTGTGCAATCCTCATGAACTGGTTATACAGATTTAGAGTCTTAGGACTGTACTCACTTCCCCACCCAATCAATTCAGCTTCATTACCATTCAACATATTCATAACCTTGATTCTGATCTCTTCTAGCATCTTTATAATTAACTTGTGTCTAGCTTGCAATATCCATGCATTGAAGGACTCAGTCAGGTTATTATCCACTGACTGGTTCTTGCAGGTAGTATCAAAGAAGGCCCTACTCCAGCAGGTAGGTGGATACTTTAACAGATCTTCAACAGTAGTTTTTCCATCATCTTCCACTTGGCTCATACTCTTCAACTGATCTTGGAAGTCCTCTTCATAGGTACTACAAGCTGCCCACCACAGATATTTCTTGTATTCCCCATATCCCATCTCTTGCACCGGTTTGCTTCTATGTGTCTAACACAAAATCTGTGGTGTGCCTCAGGAAGCACTCATGAGATTGAATCAATCAGCCCCTACATATAAAGGAAAGAAGAAGTATGAGAATCTATATGTACAGATTGAAAAAATAATAAAATAATAACATAATGAAGTAAAGTTTTCATACCTTTTGCATATCTAAGATGAAAGTGATTCCTTCACCCATATTAAGGTCCAGTGACATTTGCAGATGAGTTAAAAACCACTTCCAAGTGCCTTTTGTTTCTTTATCCACAATAGCCCAAGCTAATGGATAAAAGTGGTTTGCAGAGTCTTGACTAACTGCCACCAAGAGTTGACCCTTAACTTTCCCTTTCAAAAAAGTTCCTAGCTTCAGTAGTATCTTTGAATGTCATTGGCCTATCCAACTCTTTATAGTCAGTCAATTTATCATTAATGTCTCTCTTCTTTTGTTTAAAAAATTTCTCTAGTGTATCACAATCATAGTCTGAAGAAACAGTATATTCATTGTCATCACAATTATTACTTTCATCACAATTAGTGGCAGCTTCAAGTTCATTAAGTTCATCATGCTCATTGTGATGAATTATATTACGTACATTAATTCTTGGCTCACATTCCTCTACAGCAAATATGTTAATAACATTAAACTGGTTGTTCACAAAGTCCAATAAAGTCCTAATGCCATAATCACCTTCTATTTCATAATATGTACCAGAAGGACCATTAACTATTAGTTGTTGGACTCCTATATACCCCAAGTTAGAAACATATTCATCCACTAAATCATTATAGGAAAGCAAGTCAGAGTCAAAACCTTTTCTTAATGTGCCAAAATTTTCTTGAGTATGTTATGAGTGATTTCTTAACCCACTCTCCACCGTGATGAAAGACCAAATCCAGCAGGACCATTGGTAGTAAACTGCAGAATAAAGTCAGTTAAAATTAATAAACTAATAGATATGCATAAAGGCATAAAGACAATAAAATAGAATCAGCCACAAATTGAGTAATTCAGTCAACATTAATAAACTAATATATGTAGTCATAGATATGGGGGATCATACATTAAAGTATTACAAAGTTCAAAGTGTCTCAGCCCCATCCTCCAATATTAAAATTCTGATTCGCTTATTTTCTATTAAAAAAAAAAAGAAGTTGGGACCACAAAATATTAAAATTGAAACCCTAAACCACCAAAAGACTATTCAATACCAGATAAGGCAGATGCAAACAAAAAGAGTAAAATTAGGGTTTATTACTGTAAAACCACATGCAAGTGAATACGAACGCATAACACACACTACGAGCATGAGGCTGATGCAAACAAAAAGAGTAAAATTAAGGTTTATTACTGTAAAACCACATGCAAGTAAATACAAAAGCAGAACACACACTACGAGCTTGAAATTATCGTCAAAGATAGGAGAAGTGAAAACCCTAACCAACAAAGAACTATTCATTAAACTCTAACTTCAATAAATACAAAATTAGAAAAAAAAAATAGAAACCCTATGAGAACTACACACACCTATCAACTTCAAATAATCGAAAAAGAAAAGGGTTTATGAAATCACTAACCAACAAAGAACAAATCTGAAAGGGATTCGAAACGCCAGTAAAACTTTCTTGGAAATTTTTTTTGGGATAAATCAAGAAAAGAGATAAAACTAACAGAAAAATCAAGTTTTTGGAGAAAAATTTCTTACCCTTGCTTGAAATCGCCACTGGAAGCAAGGATCCTTATCGGTTTGGTTTCTCTCGTTTTCTTTGAAGTACCAGAAGGTTCGAGCAAATGAGGTGAATAAGGTATTTTCAGACGGGTTAAATCTATTTATTTGGTGGGTTTTAGGTTACGGGTTACGGATCAATAAGATTTGGGAATGGGTAGGGGCTTATAAGTTAGTGGAAGTCCCAATTGGCAGCTGACTTGGAAAAAAGAGATGGGGTCAGCTGCCACATCAACGGGGCGTTAGGGTTAGGGGTAATTGCATAAACTTTATTAACGGTAGGGTGAGGATTGAACGTAAAGTGTAACGGGGGACAATCGTGTCTTAATTTCAATAGTACAGTGGCAATAATGGCATTTTCCCTTATTTTTATCCCAAAACAATGTTTGTTTTGATTGTTTATTTAAAATTGATTGTATTGTATTGTTAAATCTGTTTTTTCAGAACAACGAAAAGTCCCATTTTGTAAAACAACGGATTTGGTGTGGTGGGATTATTTTCTTATTTTTATTTTCAATTACGCCCTTACTTATTACTCCATAATTATATTTTACCCTTTACTTTTTTTTAAACTCCAAATCTCCAATATATTGACATACTTTGTCTTCGTCCATCTTTTCTAGAATTGGTCCGTGCCATTCTTTTCATTCAAATCTTCAAATATCCATTCATTTTTTTGTCTCTTTCCATTTTTTTTAATGATAGTTAACATTTTTCTTCAGGTTTTTGCTCTTGTTTTCAAGCTACATAATTGGTGATAAATAGTAAAAGGAGATTTTCTTAAATTATGTCTATCTGTAATTCTTAATAAATTTAATATTCCCTCCGTTTCAATTTATGTGAACATATTTCCTTTTTAGTCCGTGCCAAAAAGAATGACTCCTTTCCTTATTTGGAAACAATTTACCTTTACATAAAGATTTATAGTCACACATAATATATGGAGAAGTTTTATTTTGTGTCTCATGCAACTTACACTAGTTGTAGGAGGATCCTTTTTGTCTCACAAATTTGTGAACCTCAATCTTACACTTCTAGGTCCACAAAACTGTGACACAAAAAAGTTGCCTCATACAACTAGTGTCAGTTGTATGAGACACAAATAAAATTTTCCTAATATATGTGCCTCATTTTAGACCACAAGATCAAAAGTCTTCTCTCTTTTTTTAAACTCCGATCTCAGTCAAATGAGTTCACGTAAATTGAAACGGAGGGAGTATTCAATTGAGAGTATTTTAGTAAACTTATCAGTTACAGTATATTATGATAAGTCAAACCAAACAACAAAATTGTTACTTCTATTTAACAACATTAAACGGTATAATCTATTCACAAAACAATACAGTATAATACAATGCATGATAAAACGATGCGTAACAATAATCCAAACATAGTGTGTTAAGATGTACTATATTCGTTGTTTTTCCCTTGTTATTTTTGAACTTCATGTTTTCTGTTTGTACTAATCAACTTATAGATTCTTGCTCTGGAATAAGAAAATGTCCGCCTTTTGCAAATGATTATTCTTTTAATTCGCCAATGAGATGGTAGTTGTGGCTTCCTTCTTTTTTTCCTTTTCTCCATTTTCAGTTTTTATTTCTAAATGATTTGTTCAGTTATCAGAAAATAATGTTTCCCACTAAGTAATGACCTAGTCTTTATTTGGACTTTGCTATCATCTTAATGGCTAACCATGAAGCAATTACATAAATGTTAAAAAAGATGCCTTCACCCCAATATAAAAACCAAGAGTTCCCTCCCCAACAATGCAACAGTCTTCTTAGTTCTATCTTTCCTTCTTCCACTTATAGTTGCAAATATCAAAATGAGAAGCTTTGGGAATTTGGGGGCAATGGCCTCTACTTGCAGCTGCTTTGGCAATTTGCTTTGTAGCCAGTACTGTTGTTGCTGATTACTCTTATGGCTATACTTCTCCTTCACCTTACAACTCTAACAAGTATTACAAATCACCATCTCCGTCCAAATATCATGTCAATATTCCTTACTACAAGTCGCCCGCTCCTTCAAAGAACTACAACAAATCACCTGCTCCCGTAAAGAATTACTATAAGTCACATGTCCCATTAAAGAAATATTACAAGTCGCCAACTCCTTCAAAGTACTGCTACAAGTCACTGTCGCCCGCAAAGTACTATAAGTCGCCAGCTCCTTCAAAGAACTATTATAAGTCTCCAGCTCCTTCAAAGCACTACTACAAGTCACATGCTCCTTTGAAGAACTACTACAAGTCGACAGCTCCTTCAAAGTACTACTACAAGTCGCCATCACCGACAAAATAGTACAAGTCACCTGCTCCATCTGCTCACAATTACTACAAGTCACCATCTCCAACAAAATACTACAAATCGCCTACTCCTTCAAAATACTACAAGTCATCATCACCAGCAAAATATTACAAGTCACCGGTTTACTACAAGTCTCCACCACCACCAACTTATTATGAGAAATCCCCTTCGTACTACAAGTCACCTCCACCTCCTCCAAAGTATGAGCAATCACCAACTTATTATAAATCTCCACCTCCACCATACTACAAAAAATCTACATCTTCATATAAATCTCCTCCACCCCTACCAAAATACTATGAGCAATCACCTTCAACGTTCAATTCACCACCTCTACTAAAGACAAATGAAGTATTACCATCATACTATTCACCTCCACCACCAACAAACTATTACAAGCAAACTTTCACTTATGCCTCATCTCCACCACCCGAGAAATACGAGCAATCTTCCACCTATTCTTCACCTCCGCCCCCGTCATTTCCCCCACCAACGTACTATTGATATTCACTAATTCTATCATTTCAACCATCTCCTTGATATTTTTAACTTCTTTTAGTCCTTCTATTCTCCATTTCTTCTCCCAAAATCCTATGTATGCTTCCGAAGTTTTTGATTGTTTTGTGTTTTCCTTTCTTTAATAATTTATCATATGTATTGTTTAAGATTTTATTAAGATCCTTGGGATCTTCTTCAGTTTGGCTCAATGTATCAAGATTCTTTTTGGTGTAATCTCGAAGTTCTAATTTGCGTAATACTATCTTCTTCTTTGTCTAATACTCATGTTTGCTCTAATTGCTTGAATTCTTTCATTGGTCTATAAGTACACACCTTCTTAAGAGATTGTAACGTACTTGTCAACTTCTGACAACAACAACAACAACAATAACTCAGTGTAATCCCACAAGTGGGGTCTGGGGAGGGTAATATGTACGCAGACCTTACCTCTACCCCGAGGGGCAGAGAGGCTGTTTCCAGGAGACCCTCGGCTCAAAGAGGCAACAAGAGACACTATATTAGTACTATCAATAGACTCATAATAAAACAACATAAAATACCATAAAATCCATAACATAACATAAATACCATAAAATAACAAAGTAACAGCAATATAAGAGATATAGGAAATACGAGAAAGATGTAAGGTATTAATACACAGCAGATAAAGCCCATCATCAGTAGTTGATCAATAGCATCCTAAGACTAATTCCTAACTGGCTGGTCTCACTCTAGTGCGCTGTAAAAAAGACATCACAATTTCCCCTAACCTACAACCTTAATGCTCGATCTCCACAATTCCCTGTTTAGGGCCATGTCCTCAGTAACCCTAAGTCGCGCCATATCCTGCCTGATCACCTCTCCCCAATACTTCTTAGGTCTCCCTCTACCTCTCCTCGTACCCACCACCGCCAGTCGTTCACACCTTCTCACCGGTGCATCAGTGTTCCTCCTCTGAATGTGCCCGAACCATCTGAGTCTTGCTTCCCGCATCTTGTCCTCCATGGGGGCCACACCCACCTTCTCTCGAATATCTTCATTTCTAATCTTATCCTTCCTTGTATGCCCGCACATCCACCTCAACATCCTCATCTCTGCAACTTTCATCCTCTGGATGTGTGAGATCTTCACCGGCCAACACTCGGTCCCATACAACATAGCAGGCCTAACCACTGCCCTATAAAATTTACCTTTCAGTAACAGTGGCACTTTCTTGTCACACAGGACTCCCGTCGCTAACCTCCATTTCATCCACCCCACCCCTATACGGTGTGTGACATCCTCGTCGATCTCCCCGGACCCCTGAATAAACGACCCCAGGTACTTGAAACTACCCCTCTTAGGGATGACTTGAGAATCAAGCCTCACTTCCACTCCCGCTTCCGTCGGCTCTGCCCCAAATTTGCACTCAAGGTATTCCGTCTTCGTCCTGCTCAACCTGAAACCTTTGGACTCAAGGGTATGTCTCCAAACCTCTAACCTCTCGCTGACGCCGCGTCGTGTCTCGTCGATTAGGACTATGTCATCAGCAAATAGCATGCACCGTGGCACCTCCCCTTGAATATGATGCGTTATAGCATTCATCACCAGGGCAAATAGGAAAGGGCTGAACGCAGACCCTTGGTGCAACCCCGTAATAACCGAAAAATAATCGGAGAAATAAAGAGAGAAAAGACCACATAAATGAGCCAGGGTTAGTGACAGTGTTCTCTTCAAAGACTACTCTTTTCATTATTTTGAGATGCAACAAATTAAGAACATTATTTTTAGTCTTATAGGAAAATAAATACAATTTAGATAATGCAAATTTATTAAATCTTTACCTTATAAAAAATTACACAATGCAACTCCAACATTGTCGCTTCCAACAAGTTAATAAATTGGCAAATAACTCACAATATCAGTAAAAGATTTGTCTCTCATATAGTTATTTTTGAGTTGTTACTCGCTAACATTTAACTCTTAAATAAACAAGTCTCACACCTACCATGAACACAAAAAGTACAATATTGTTATCAATCATAATTATGTAGAAAACAGATCCGAAGAGGATAAGAGATTGACAGACAAAAATAACCCACTGTTTCTTAAAGTACCCAAATTAAAAAGAATGTGACGTTTTAAGCTTACCAAACGAACCATTTTACAAGACTGGATAAGCAGGTGGGGGGAGTTAATACAAGTGAAAAAATCGAGTGACTCCTAATATAACAGCCCCAGCAAGAATAAACAACTGATCTGGAATCGAAGCATAGAACAGCCCCATCAAATTTTATTACTTTGCCGCAAAGGAAGACATGTATAGCAGATTCTTTATCTTACAAGGAATGTGTTAATACAAGTGAAAAAATCAAGAGTGACTCCTAATACAACAGATGGCCAAAATTGGAGCGGTGAGGACTGGATATGAGGAAGAGAACCTACTCTATTATGTACATTCGATAAGCATTTATGTATCCTAGTATACTGATGATAAAAATGGATGTTGGGAAGTAACATTGTACAAGTGTCTAATGTCAGGTTGGATCGTTGAACCAATTGCTGAACAAGCCGCATTTTCTGCTTTACTTTCCAAAAAATCATAAAGCTTTCTGTTACATTTCTAGCAGTAAGCGACATGATTCCCTCAGGGATAATGATAGGAATAACCCTCTACAAAAGTCTATATTTTGTCACAGAGAAGTGTGATGGATCCGGTTTGATGCAAACCATGTACTCTAATACTGGAATTAAAGAATATCACCTGATCGGAACAAATGTACCTGAAATGTCAAGGAATATCAAGAGACGTGTCAGATGATCAGTGAAGAGGGACTATATCATATATTCAGTGCAAAAGGGTCATAATGGTCCACAACAAAATATCTGCCAGTCAGAAGATAAATCTGTCAACTACTTTGAGAGACAAAGGAGAGATGCATTACTTCTACAGTTTCAAAAGAAGATAGATACACAACAGGGCTAAGCGGGCATGGCACAAAACATACAACAGAACCTGAAGATTTCAATGATCTTAGCTCCTTTCATTTGATTATTTATTTTTAGACCCTTACCCCTTTGTTAGCTAGACTTAGCACACACTTTCAGTAGGAAATGCACATTTCAAGCAATAAGCTGTATCACCAACTTTTTGCATAAATATTTTCAACCAGGTCAAAAGAGCTACATAGTTGCCCAAAGAAGCACTATATGAAGCTTCATTCAAAAGCCTCCCCCCTCCCATCTCCCCAAACACAATGAGAAATAAATAATAAATGAGGAAACCAAATGCCCAGGGCATAAATAGATGGATCGAAATCGTCAGAAAAGTGCAAAAATATAAAACAAGAAGGAACTTAAAATCAAACAAAAGAAAGTAGCACACCTTTGGACTGTATATTGCTAACGGGCACTTTCCAAGTGGGTTCCGACCAAGGCATCCAATTTGACCAACCAAAAAGCAACTGCAGATGAAGTCTGGGGCATGCTTGAAAAGCTTGCAATAATTTCTTCCGGGTCATAATTCGATCCCAAAGTATGACCAGATTCACACAACCAGTCCTCATTGATAGCAGTGACAAAATCAGCAAGAACCTACAAAGTATTTCAAAATAGAAGTCCAATTATGTGAGACTGATAGCCTGTTTGGCCAAGCCTCTAAAATCAGCTAATTCTTAGAAGTACTTTTAAAAAAAGTGTTTTTGGTGAGAAGCAGTTTGTGTTTTGCTAATTAATTTGAAAAACACTTTTGAACAGTAATTAGTGTTTGGCCAAGCTTTTGAAAACTGCTTCTAAGTGTATTTTTCTCAAAAGTGCTTCTCGAGAAGCTATTTTTTTCTGCTTCTCAAAAACTGCTTCTACTTCTCCTCAAAAGCACTTTTTCCCTTCCAAAAGCTTGGCCAAACACCTCAATTTTTGGCCAAAAAACACTTTTGGACCAAAAAAAAGCTTGGCCAAACAGGCTATGATTAGATCATATTTCTAAGTAAATAATCTCAAACACAATATGGATTTAGCAACAGTTGGAAGGGTATTGTTCTAGACTTCATGGATCTCTGCTTATTTTGAACTCCAAAATGCGACTCCCGAGAAATTAAGACCAATTATCAAAAAGATACTGAAGGACGGGCAGTATTTGTCACCTGTAAAATGTCTGATAAAGTTGAGGCCCGGCGCAGTCTTTTGATCCAAAGATTGTGGGAAGATCTTCTCCAAGCACCAACTAAGGCATCTTCAGGCATTACTGACTGCAACATTATAAATGATAAAACATAAATCAGATTTTTAATTGCAAAAAAATAAGTTGGATGGTTAATTGTGTGGCACTTCACAGAACAAGTAACTTAAAGACTATGAAGGTGCATATCAGGTAGTTTAAGTCTATTTTCAATTTCAATCAGCTATTTGAGGCCTGTCTTGCTCTTGCTTTTTCTTTTTTTTTTTAAATGCTGGTGTCCAGGTCTGCTTGTACGCACCTCAACTAATCCACTGGACAACCTGTCGAGCCCACAAGCGCAGGCCGACAAGGTAATCCTGCTTACCAAGGCTGGAGCGGGCTGCCTCACACCAAGCGTTCTAATTGGGAGTCAAATCTGAGATTCTGAGATTGTGACTCCCATGCTTCAACCACTAGGCCATGCCCAACAGGGACCTTATACTGCCCAATTTGCAGTAAGCAAGACATGGAAAGTAGTTTGTCTAGCTTGTATGTGGACAACTTGGACGGGAAGAAATAGAACCACCTTTTGAGGGGTGGAGAAAACTTCTTTAAAAAATGAAGAAATCTCTTTTCTTGTAAATTTTTTGATGAACTTTTTTATGGAGAAGGTAAAGTGATTTTATAGATAATCTAACACAATGGGTGTACTATTACAACTGTACAATATATTCAGAAGCAAAATGGCAAAAGTATGGCCCTTCTAATCCTGTAAGGACTCTAGCAATTTGTCATGCTGATTAAGCTCATTTACATGCTCCAATCTACACCATTAGCAGGACAAAAGTAAGTTCAGTTTTATCTTGATAATAGAGTTACCGGAGACCACACAATATCTTGTGGTCCTTTCTGTCCATATAGTCCACCATATGCATGCTGGTATAGTATTCCAATACCTGCTCTTCCTTGGCCCTTTTCTATACCAGCATCTCAGAAAGTCAACTGCTGATCTAGGCATGACAAAATGTAATCCAATTTTCTTGATAAGCTAGTTTCTTTGTACAATCATTATTTTATCCAATACACAAAAGGCAAGACATTATATTCGAAAGCACAATCCCACCTTCTTTGACGTTCATCTCAGATTTTATTTCCAGCATCCTAACAAACTAAACTTTCATAACATGTTTTAATTGTTGTTGCAGCATCAAGCAAAGGATGAACTGAACTTCATGTTAGTGACCTCATCATATACATGAATATAAGTTACATAGATCTTCAGGATAATGAGATATGTAATAATAAGGATTTAAAGTAGTTAAAATGCAATGTTGTACAGCAAAGTTTGGCAGCTGATGTTTAGACTAGCATAGAACAGTCTATGCAACCACCTGATAGAAACATGCAACTACTACAGATGTGCTATAATTAGTATGATTTTCACGAACATGAACCACTGTAAGGATTTTTTTGACATAAAGCAAGACATGCATACCACTCAAAATGATACAAGTATCTCATGCATTGTAACATATCTAACCTCAACAAGCTCAATAAGAGGTTCTTGTGTATATGGAGCACTTTCGTAAACACTTTTAAAATGAACATTAAAATATGGACATATAATACTAGTTGCAAAAGCATTAGAATGACTGCTCACCTCAATTGCATGTACTGCAGCTTTAAGTGACTGCAGTTCCGATGGGAGAATTTTATGCTTTGAGAACTTATCAGGATCTAGGTTCTGCCTACATGTTGCAGTATGAATGGTATATCTTTCTTCAAGATCAAAATCAAGCTCGAACGTAGTGTGGCAAATCCTGCAGTGCTTCTCATCCCTCCAGTATAGATCATGACACTGTTCACACCTTGCAAGTGAATCAAGATAAGACCTTTTCCCACATTTCACAGCCGCAAGATTACAATAAAATGATTTCCATATCCATGAGTCAAAAGCTTGAGCATTGTTCCATTTTTCTTGCTGATGTTCTCCTTTCCTCCCTACAGGCACCTGGGAACCAGTAGAACCATTGTGCACTTCAACCAGGCTTAAGTTGTCCACATCAGAAACTGCAGATGATGAACTATCTTCCCTAGAAAAATTCCTTCCACATTGAGGTGATTGCCTATCTCCTAAATCATTCAGCAAATTCGACATTGCTCGGCAAAGGAAGGTTTCCCGTTTCTCCAGAGATGCAACTAGAAGAGCCTCTCGTGTACCTCTACGGTCCAATGCAGACAACAAAGAGCATAAAGACTGCAACCAGATTAAAAATACAGGGAAAAGTTCATTTCTTAAAAGTTGTTGCAGTTACAAACATAAGAAACAGAAGTGCCAAAAATATACCAAAGTACCTCTTCAGTATCAATCACCTCCCAGTGACCATCTTCAGAAGATTCAAAATAAATTCTCCTGTGCCCAGGATCCAGATCATTGCAAGGGCCCAAGAAAATCCAGTATCTATTGTACCTACGGTCAGAACCGAGGAAGATAGACTGCATAGGGTGCAAATTGTCTCCAGCTTCCAGTTCTTTGGCATTCTTTGCAGTGCTAGGTGACTTTTTTTTCTCCCAGATTTTTGACATTGATGCTGAAGAATCAACAGGGTCAAGTTCCAGCGACACTGTTGAATCTTGATTACTAAGTCCACTATGACTTTGTGCTTGACCAGTCAAGTAGGATGACTTTGCTGATGACCTCTTTATTTTTCCACCAGAAGCATGATGAATCCTCGCAGGAGCATATTCTACACGGGACGGCATCGGATCCTGCAGAAAAAAATTGTCACTAATTAAAATGCACAAAAAGTAGCCGATCTGATCAGCAACCTAGTTCCACAAGAGCTTTGTTACATTTTTTTTGATAAGGTAAATTGTATTAATAAAAGGGAGGAAAACTCACATATACAAGAAGTATACCAAAAAGTAGAGAATTTACATCAAAACATGATTCTCTACAAAAGACGCCCAATTTTCTATACAAGTAGGGGCGACATGGGTGCACCAAAAAGCGATCAAAGATAAAAGACTATCCTTAAGTTGAGAAAAGGAAAACTCAATCCCCTCAAACGCTCTCCTATTTCTCTCCCCCCAAACTATCCACATGAGAGCTAACGGAGCAAACTTCCACGCCTTTTGCCTTCTTCTACATTGGCAATTGAACAAAAAGGAACATAGTCCTATTCGTTTGTACTGCCATATAGCTTCACACACTTTGATATACTTATAAGTCATAAAGCAGCAAGGCACTGCTAATCACCATGAATTAGAAAAGATGAGCTTCCCCCTCAGAGTTTTTAACTAATGCGACACACTATATTTTCCTTTACTCTTTTTTTTGGATAACCAAGAAATCCATTGTTTCCATCTTTGGAACTTGATGGAACATCGTTACGCTCTTTCATTCTTCTCCATTTAAATACTGGCAAGGTTCAGTAGCCAGTATTTGAACTCGTGATGTGCACCTACTGCACATCCCCAGTTGTACTATCTCCGTTGTTACTTGTTAAACCAAAGCCCTAGGAGCGACTCTATTTTCTTGACTGCAACAGCAATCCATCGTCCTCCACCAGAAACAATGTAAAAGTTGTAAGGCTTCTATTGATGTCTTCACTTGACCTCTTGCTTTACCTTTTCCTTTTATCTCTTTTGGTTGTTAACAGGTTCAGAGCTGTTTCCTTGTTCATGTATTTTTGTTCAAGAGTAACAGTACTGTATGTCTGTATCAGCAGTTATAGAGGGCGTGGTTTCCCTTTCTACCTTTTCTATCAATTTTCAAGGTTTATCTTTCAGCTCAGATGTTTCTTAGAAATTTACCTACAAGTATAATATAGTTAGCATGCTCATGGAGACGATAGAATGTATTAAAAAGCAAAATTGAACACAGTAAATGAGACATGCAAATAGGAAGGCAGAAGAGTTTGAGGGCATGATAACCTTTTTCCCTTAGGGCATGATAACCTAGAGGTAGAGTTCCTTTAAAGGACATAACGGACTCATGTCGAACTTTTTACCTTCTCAGTGTTGCTGGATGCAGCAGTAAGAAGATCAACCAATGCCACCAAGGCATTCAGCTTCTCTTCGATGCCTAGATCTGAATATTCACCTTCCATCAGCCCCAACAACCATGCTTCTCCTGAGTAGCTTTCATCAATTTCGGTATTTACTGTTGACGAACTGTTCCTATTTTCAAACTGATATCTCCGTCCAGATTCAGCTGGAACTAGTTCGCGGGACTCACAGTCTGAATTATCTCTGATGTATCCACTAATAACCTCGGTGTCATCTCCTTCAGAATCTGAGAAAGAAATTTCAGATTCCTCTGAAGAAGGATTAATACGTAGACGGTACCCTGAAGATGAAATCTTTTCAAACAAGGTAATGTCACTAGAAAGGGTTGCGCTTATTAAATCTTCTAGCTGAATGGTTGTTGCTGCCAGATTCAATTCAACAATCTTTGAGACAAAAGAGAAAAGATTCATTAACCGAAGCATTTATGATGTAAAGGAGGTGCTAAATGATAATAGTAAGGACCAGAATTAACATCCACTTACAGATTGCAGTTTTGCCAGCTCATGGACTTTCATTCCATTAGTTCCTTCAAGTAGCAGAATGCTAAAAAGTTCACCCTTCAGTGTACCACGGGTTAACCCATACTTGGCCATCAAACTAACTTCCTAAGAAACAAGAAACCAATGGGAATAAAACGAAATGAAAATTACAGAGTAACATCATGTATCAAACAGCAAAACTTCCTGCAAGATACTCCTCTGAAAGATGACAATTTTGCATTATTAGGTGTCATAAGATTTAAGGCTTTTTTCAAGAAAATATCAAGACCAATAACAGTTTATAGTAAGCACGATGCAGAGTCGTCCACATGATCTGCCATCACATAGAACAGACAGAGTCCACTGCCACATAAAAACAAAAACACTAAGATGTGTTTGGGGCTTTCTGGAAAGAGTTGAATTAGATAAAAAATAACAGTACTTGTCCACTTTATTACACAGTGAAGGCTCAGCACTTCCAACAGTTTATATCTTCCAATGAAATATGACCACTCATAGATCGAAAAGCTTTAAATATCCAACGACAAGAACCTTAGAGTATGACTTATAGCCACTGACATATCAAAGATGCAAGAATACAATTAAATCAGTAGACAGAAGCTGAAGCACCTTGCTGAGAGCCTCCTGAGGTACTCTACCATGTTTGGACCCAAAACCAGCTGCGACCAAGACTTGCCGTAGTATCTCTGTCCATGTTAAGGCATTGAGAGAACTTATCCAGAGTTTCAGACTAAATTCTTCATGTTCAATCTGCGTTGAAATAAAATAAGTGCTTCCTCTTTCAGAATACTGCACACTTAAGATTTCAAAAAACAGAGATAACAGAAGTTTGCCAGCAGAATAGACAAGCATATAAATAATCCAGTGGCATATACCCTCTCAAGGGAAAGAAATTAGCAAACCCATTACATCACTTGATATCCAAGGATTAATCATTTCCCAGGACCAGTATCACCATTGTGACTGTGGAAGAAAAGCATCTGAAGAATGCATAGAGGGAGGTTGCATGTAGAATATACCAACATTGTTAGCTGATACAATAAAGAAGCAGATAACCTATTCTAATATGTCGAAAATACCACTTGTCCTGATATAAGAGGTCTGTGATTTTGCATACTCCCTGATAGAGATTCAGGACATCTTTGGGGTTTCTAACACTTCGTGTACTTAAAGGACTTCTCTGCTACTCAACTCTCCAAACCAAACTTAGTGTTCAGTATTTTCCATTAAGGCATTAACGATATTGCAGTAGTAGGATTCTTTGGGAAAGAAAAGGCTACTGTTACTGTAATACATGTGATGGTACTAGCTAGCATAATGAAATAAGACCCATATCAAACTCTCAGTATTCTCTATACCTATGTTCTTAATTCCAACAAAAAAGACTCATCTTTTTAGCAAGGATTTGCCTCTTGCAGAAATGCAGGGCAAGGCTGCATACAATAGACCCTTATGGTCCGGCCCTTCCCCGGACCCTGCGCATAGCGGGAGCTTAGTGCATCGGGCTGCCTTTTAGCAAGGATTTCTTTCTTCTTTTTTTTAATTTGGATAAATATATTAGCAAGGATCATAATAGTTTGGTCTCACTGCACTAGACTTACTAATAGCTAGTTCCAGCTTTTCCTGCTAAAAAAAGAATGAACGTTGTATATTGGAGCAGCAATCCTTGAGAAAGAAACTTATCGTTTCAGTCTCATATTAGAACAACTGTTTGGAAGGATCCTTTTTCACAGCTCTAGCTTATGTAAAAGGTGAATCTAGGACCTATACCTTTCCTTTAATTTGTTTTTGTGATAAAATTATTAAGGACCATCTACCTTCATTACATGCACTTCCTGAAGAATTCAAGATTATAGGCCCGTAACTTTCCCTTTTGTCCCATTTTCAGTAAAGTATAACTCATGTCAACCCTCTGAATTGATTCAAGTATAAGCAAACATATACGAATATGCTCCAGGATACTTTGTACAAACTTATAGGGTTAGGCGTGTAGGTGTAGTTCAGGGAATCACCCCAATAGAAATAGCGTGTAAAAGCGCAGCACAAATGGTGGGATAGCTGATGACATGATCAAGTTCGCTTTTGTGCCATTTCTACCATATTTTAGATTCCTTCCCCTTTCATTTTCTGAAGAATCATTGTTTCTCCCCTTATCTTCTCCTCTTTATTGTCCTACCAAAGTAGTGTAACCTCCTTTGTAGCAAAGTGACAATAATCAAATCAATAATCCACATTCAGGTTGAAGTTCTAGGAAGCACTAGCTGGATAGCAAATACATACAAATTGCAGTACAAAAATTGTCTTACAGCTGCTTCTTAAAGACTCAAACTCATGTTAAAATAAAAAGCCTTAAAAGTGCCAATGGATCTGAATGCAAGTAGACTCACTGAGTAAACCAATCCCAAGAAATTGCACTTTCTGCTTGCTTGATGAATTAATCCACTGTCAAGCTGAATTTCAACATCTGCCAAAAGAAGCCGGAGAAGGGCTAAATGAACTTGACCAAGGAGCAAGGAATTCTGAAAGCAACAAGAATCATATCAAAATCGGAAAGTGATAGACATCTGATCACCATCTTTAGAAGCAGCTATCAGGTCTCAATAGGCAATGATGGAGAATAACAAGTACACAGCTGAACTTACTTTTTCATGAAATGCTTGAGCAAACTCATCAATTGTGAAGGAACAAATATCAATTCTTGCCACGTATGTACAAATAAAGTAGAAGACCTGCAAAAACAAACTGCATATTAGCCCATATGCTTTTTATAATGGACAAAAGAAATAGGAAAAAAGAAAGTGAGCTATGTTAAGAAAAGCATCAAAATGCAAAATAATTCACCACTTTTATTGGTCATCTTTGTGCAACTTTATTGAGAACAAGAGCAGTAAATCCTTTTTAACAAACAGCACATTAACAATGAGGTATACCAAGTGAGCACTAACCATGACAATCCAATATCCTATTTTTTTATTTGTATTAGAACCATCAGACTCAGCAAAAAATATTATTTCTCAAGTACCTTGAAAAGCTTCTTGACAAGCTCTGGAGAGGAATCCCAAGGTCGCACATAGAGAGGCAGCTTCATTGTTACTGAATCCGGAGGAAACTTTGGAAGTAAACCTAAAGCAATAAAGGAATTTTGTTAGACATAGATTGTAAATCTGTATGCTTCAAAGGAAATTGATGACTGGCGAATCGTGTAATATCACTTGGTCACAGCAATTAGACCATATAATATAGCAATAAACTAACATTTGCAAAGAGGATAGAGAAAAAGAGGGGGCCTTATTCTACCTTTGCAAAGTGAACAGCCACGAAGTCCATTGCTTGCGAAGTGGGTACAGCACGTTAATGAGTTAGGTCCTGCTTCCAACTCCATTAACTCAAGTTCCTCATCGTCCACTAGCGACTCCAACTGAGTAAACTTTTCTTGGCACTTCCTTTTTTTGATAGGTAAGACTTCTTGGCACTTTCTCTCTTCCAGTGCAAGTTCACATTTTTCCTTACGGGGTGGCTTCTGCTTTTCAATCCTTTTATTCTCTGGCTGCAATTATGAAATGCCAAACTAAAATCAGCCAAACCGCTATATATCAAAAAAGGCAACTCCAACCACTAACAATAGTAGCTTTACAGCATTAGCCAGACTAATACCTTTCTGCTTTTCACGCCAACCTTCTTTGTATCCTGCAATTTCTTTTCTATTTTTCTCTGCATACAGAAGTTCAGCCAGCAATTAACAACCTTTGCAAAGAATCAGAAAGGGAACTTGGAAGACATGCATGTACTACAAATTGCTAACTAAATATCAAAGGCATGGCCTGAGGCTCAACCAAAATAGACTGACGCTGCAGCAACTTCTTCTTTCTCTCTTTAGCACTCTCTCCAAAATCAACACCAGTGGGGACGTCTCCGGCATCAGGATTTGTCACCCGCCAAACTGTCATCAAACCCTTCCCCATACCATGTTTTCTAATTGAAACCCTCTTCTCAGTCATTAAACCTTTCCCAGTGCCATACTTTTTCACCGAAACGTCTTTTGTCATTATCACACCTTTCCCAACACCATGCGTCTTAACAGGACGGCTACTTTCACATGAAGCTCGGCAATGCGAGTTGGCAGGTGCAGATATCTGGTTTGGGAAAAAAAGGTTAAATACAAAGAGAAAATATAAGCAAAGTGACAAGTGACAAGAACTAATTGTTGATAATGAGCAATTAGAGGATATGAACATTTGTCCTGGAATATATCTTGCCTACCTTTCTCCTCTTAGTCGCTCCTTGGTTTTCTTGGCTCGCATGACTAGAAATTCTGGAACCTGATCGTGGAAGAAAAATAAAAGAACAAGATTTAGTACAGCAAGCATACAGAAAGAGGTAACTGGCAGTCTGGCATTTAATCAACCATAGAAATAAATAGAAGAGGAAGATGTAATAGCGTTCCGTGACATTACACTTTTCAAAAATGACAAGTGGCTAGTGTCTAATCTTTCCTACTCTACTTAGTACTTATTCCATTAGAATCATCTCTTCATGTGCACAGTTATAAACTGTGAGATTTGTTTCCTTTTATCCCTCTTCTCTCTATGTGCATAGCAAGGCTAGCCATTGGAGCATCAAATGCCAAGTAATGTCATCTATCAGCAAATTTTGAATATTTGAGTCAAATGCTCATAGGTATATGTTGAGGAGCAGCTCACCCACTTCCCTTTCGCCAGAGCTATATTTTCTTCCTTTGGAAAAATCAAACAACATTTTATTTTATTTTATTTTTATGTATGGAAAAATCAAATACAATTTCATCGATACCACGCCAAGACACCATCCTCCGTAACTTCTTTTTCTTCTAATCAACTGCCCCTTAGCTCCATCCTGATATCATTTCAGCTAATGTCCTAGGCTAACCCCCTTGGATATTGAAGGTTGTAAATGACAAGGCACAAAGTTCCAAAGCTAAGTCACCCCCCCCCCCCCCCCCCCCACACACACACACACACAAAATAAAATAAAAAAGAAAAAGAAAAGACTCCTCATGCTTTTTGCACATGCAACACTGCTCACCACCATAAACCTCTCTTCCTAAGATTGTCTACCGTTGGATAGTTTCCAAAGCAGGACACCAAACAAACACATATAGAGAACCTGCTGCAGATATATAGTACTGTATCCATCTCTGCCACCTGCCGAATCTGATAATATCTATCTAGCCCTACACACACACACACAAACAAACAAACACACACATATATGTATATATGGGTTTAAGTTGTAGAAGTGTATTATAACCTTTGATAGCAGGTAAATACCATATTTATCAAATTATTACCAAATAATGTTTATCAAGAGTTTACCTGTAATTACCTTATAAATGACCGTATAGTGTAAAAGAATTTACACTGACAATGCACATAACTTAAACTCTATTTAGACTGACTTCAATTTACACCAAGTGTGACCAAAGTCAAAAGAAGCTGTAGCGTCAGTAGGGACGGACTCAATTGCTTATAACAGACTGATTTCATTCGCTACCTAAGCACATAGCTACGCTTTTAACCAGAGCTAGAAATGGAACACAACCATATACAGAACTATCACCTACACAATCAACAATCAAAACCATTTTGCTTTATAAAAAATTCACTCAAAATGTGAAATGATTTTTTCTATATAAATTACCTTTCTTCAGGCGGAGACAAAAAGCATTTTCAGGAAGAGAATCAAATTCATCACCAAGTGGAGGACCGTCCTTTCTGAAAATTTTAGCTAAAATATAATCCCGTGAATACAATACCTCCTGAAGCCGAAGTCTATAATCATCCTCATTCAAAAACTGTTTCTGATGTTGCTGTTGCTGTTGCTTCCTTTTATTATTATTCTTCTTTTTAGTGCAATTCACTGCTTTTTCAATTTGGCTACTACTACTCTTCACTGAATTCTGCTTGTTCTGATTTTGCTTCTTCTTCGCCGCCATAGTATTTTTAGTTAAGTTCAATTAGCCATTAGAGAAGCAGAGATAAGACTGTTTTAACTCTATAGGAGTTTGAGAAATGGAGAAGATGACTGGGGTTTAACAAATGTAGGGTTTTTGGGTTTAATGTTGGGATATTTTTCTATTTCCACTTATTTTAGTAGCTTTTTTTTTTTAATTTTTCTGGAGTTGTTCGAATAAAATATCCGGAGTTTGAACCGGGGTCAGTAAAGCACCACATGTCGACCGAATCGGTTTAACACGTCACTCCGGTTTGAGGAGCTAAGATGTGGGTATGTACCGTACCATTTAAGGTGCTAATTGCTACTATTCATTTGGGGGCGGGGGAGAGAATCATGAAATAGTTAAAGTGTCATTTATAGAAACTAATTTTAGTGCACGTGAATTTTATATCTGACAATAAAAATTAGTAAAATATAGAACAAAAATAAAGTTTGAATATATACAGTATTTAGACAAATCTATTACTTTATGCATCAACGTTAATATATACAGTATTTAGTTTACATGAGTTAAACAATATACACAGTCATTCTTCAAAGTTTGTCCAATATTTAACTGTAGTTTATTTACAAATATATATATATATATATCAAATATAGGTTCAAAAGAAAAACTTGAACTAAAAATAAGGATATGCTTGAACTAAAAATAAGGATTGAGCATATTAGAAAATTTGATTTCCTAATAAAAACACTAGCGGCACTATATACGCAAATTTTTTATGAGTAATTTATCTACAACCGTCTAAATTCAATAAACAGATATAACTTTCAAAACATAATATTTAAGTTGTTTTAGTGTGCAAGGTAATTATATTTAATTAGTAAATTTTTATATTATAAGTGAAACAGAAAATGATAAGTAAGACATTAATTATGAATTTTGAACCAAGAATGATAATTTGGAGTTGAAAGTGTTTGAAATTTTTAACTAAAATATTTGTAAATAATTAATTGGTTAAAATTTAATGACAGACAAAAAAACTTCTAAACCTAAAAGTAGTGTCAATATGGGCAGGGGCGGGTTAGCCCAGCCCAGCCCACGTGGGCTTTTGCAATTGATGGGTTGGGATGGGCTAGCCCACCATTTTGCTAGACCTTATAATGATCAGTTCATCCCAACCCTATGTGGGTTACGAGCCCCCACAGGCCGGCCCATCATTTTTTAAAATATAATATTATATTTTTTTCTTTAATTTCTAAACTAAAAAAAAAGATAAATATTTAAAAGTTAAAAAAATCTTATTGGAAAAATTTTACAAAACTTAATAACTTTTTATACGATTCTAATATATCACAATAAATACTAAAAAAGTAAAAGATAAGACTATATTTCATTCACTAAAAGCCAAAACTCAAAACAAACTATTCAAGAGAACGCCCATGACACTTATGGGATATCTAACACATCATCTTCATCAAACATATTTGAATATGCTTATGAGAAGGTTGTCTTAACATATTCACTTTCTTCTACATCTACAATTCGTATGCAATATTAATTAGTTAAATATTGAGAATAATTAAATTTCAACATTTTAAGATTTTGATCTTTTAATATGATGAGTTTAATAAATTTTAAGTTTGGAATACTCTTCTTGTTATTTTTTGTGTCATATATTTAATACTTTATATATTTTAAATATGTACTTTTATTAGGTAAGCAACCTCCACTTCCAACCAAGAGGTTGTGAGTTCGAGTCTCTCCAAGAGCAAGGTGGGAAGTTCTCGGAGGGAAGGATGTCGGGGGTCTATTTGGAAACAGCCTCTCTACCCCGGGGTAGAAGTAAGGTCTGCTTATATACTACCCTCCCCAGACCCCACTAAGTGGGATTATACTGGGTTGTTATTGTTGTTGTACTTTTATTAGGCCCGCAGCCCAGCACAGCCTCAGTCAAGCCTCATGGGTCACGGACTTACTCGGGTCGGGCTTAAAAGCCTTATTTTTATATAGGCTCCAAAAATTCCAGCCAGCCCTGTTAAATTACAAGCTGGGCTGGGCTGGTCCAACGAGCCAAACCCATATTGATGGCTCTACCTAAAAGGAGCTCAAAGTGCTCCAAAGTTTTCTAACAGTAAAACTAACGTAATTTACTGTATTAAGGAAAACTAACGCGTTACGATTTTCCTTTTACTAATACGGTATATTACCAACTTTTAATAAAGAAAACTTTAATAACTCGAATTGTAGTTACTTTCAAAATCTTAAATCTTAAAAGAATAATTAATTAATTGTTTTATTTAGCGCGAGTTCTATTTTTAAAGGGTAAAAAAGGGAATAAATATTTCGCTAAATGTTAAAAGGGACAAACTATGGATTATAATGCTTTGAGATTAGAAAGTTTTTAATTGATTATATGCTTTGAGATATTAAAAATTTTGAGGTTCTAAAAGTATTTCAACCTAAGTTAGTTCATATATTTGGACCTAAATTAGAACTTCAATTTATACGAGGAAGAAATTTAGTTGATTTTAATGTCCTAAATATTAGGGCGTCCTACATAATAATTCAAATATGGAAAGTTTTAATAAATAAAGTTTTATTTGATTTCAAAGTCCTAAATATCATATTATAATATAAGCATGAAGATTTTTGGGTGAAGTTAATTTACCATAATAACCTTTAAAAGTTAAATCACAATATTACCCTTCGCTTAAGGACAATACTTAACCTTCCCATACGTATTGCAAATATATGTGTTATGTCAACCTAAAAGATAAAATTGTACTACGATAAATCACTATTAATTTCTATAAGGACTCTTAATTGTTGTCCAACTACACACTTCTCTTTGTTCCTATTAAAACCTGGGGAATTTGTGAAGTTGGTAATCTTAGAGGTTATTAATAAGATGAAAAAGAATCGATTATGATTCCTATGCTTTTATTGTACTTCCCGTTTCTTATCAAACATGGTAGATACAATCAATTTCCAATATCATTCGCCTCATGCTTCAGTTCTTTCCTACAACATGCATCTCCTTATTTTCTCCTCAACCCTTCTTTTCTATTGCCTTTTTAAATCAGCTATGTCTAAATATTATATAATTGTTAGTTTATGTTCTTTTCATTAATGATTTACTGTGTATTGTTTCTCTAATAGCTATTTTTCTTGCAGATACGAAATGCAATTCATCGGGTACAATTAAGTCTTCAAGGTCCCTGAATTATATCTTTTTGGTTGTGGTTTTCAAATATTCCATTAATTAAATTATAGAAATCTTACTTCTCCTCTAATGAACTCTTTTTCTTGAAGGCCGGTTGACTTATCGGATGTTCCATATTCATCTAAGGTAATATAAGCTTTCATCATAAGTGTTATGTTTATTTCTTATATATGCATGCTACAATCTATATAAGTTGTAAACTTATATGTATTCAAGTATGAATTTTGAATTATGAATTCAGTTGCTTCTAACTAGATGCATTATTTATACTTGGTATGATGTTTTCTGTTATTTGTTACCCGTCCATGTATCTATATATTAAAATTCTTAATTATTATCATCTTAAATCCTATTTTTTTTGTTTTATATGTAAAGAACGTTTTTATCAGAGGATACGCCATGATAGCCATCACGAAAGATTGTAAAATGATTTTTGAAACAATATTTGAAGCAATGGAACAAATCGGAGGAAGAATAATGAAGTGAATTCATGTCACTTTTCCTATTTTTCTTCTTTTTGCCAGACGTAGACGTCTCCTTTTGCTCGTAAAAGTCTGCCCTTCTTGTTTGGTTTATTTTGCTCAACTCCAATAACAACCCCCAGTTATAAAAGAAACCTCAGTGGACTTACAGTTTGTTTGGATGGTTGTTACGTATCGTTTCATAATGTATCGTATTATATTGTATTGTATCGTTTGATGAATACAATATTTGGATGAATTGTGTTATTTTATCGTCGTTTCATGGTATCACGCACCAGTAATATCATGAATAAACTTGCAATATTATAAAGAAAAATTATGATACGGTATATAAAAAGGTAGGGTAAATAATAAAATAAAATTATTTAATACTAATGAAGGGTGAGATTGAGAGAAAAACCCAAGGAAATGACGCGACCACACCAAATCGGTCGTTACATAAAGTGACACATTTCATCGTTACGTAACGACGGATTTAATGATACGATGCAATACAATTTAAGTAACAATCAAAACAAACATTGTATTTAAAGTAACAATACGATACGATACAAAAGGTAACAACCATCTAAAATGAAATAAGTTTATGTTAGGCAGTGTTATTTGTCACGACCCAAACCCCGCTCCGGTCGTGATGGCACCTCTCGTGAAGACAAGGCCAACCAACAAACCCATATCGCCTTTTCAAAAATAGTTAAACATTAATAAACAGTTTAAATATGATTTAATGATATAATTAACGAAAGCACAACCCGATACAGCACTAACCGGGGTGTCACAAGTCACGAGCATCTACTAGGGTATAAATACAATTGAAAGTCTGGAGTGTACAGATACAGACTAATGAAATGAGGAGAGAGAAAAGCAGTGTTGCGAACGCCGGCAGCTACCTTGCTAAACCCTGATGACTCTGCCTCCGATCAACCAAAACATACCTGAATCTGCACACAAGGTGCAGGGAGTAATATGAGTACTCCGACTCAGTGAGTAATAATAATAAATAAAGACTGAAGACAAGAAATCACGCAAAAATACAAGGTATTCCATAGTGAAGCAGTAAAATCACTTTAAACAGTAAAGCAGTGAGAAATCAAGTGAAAATCCCTTTTTTCAACAAGTAAAGCAAGTAGTTTACAAACGAGTAACAAAAATGATAGAAATGTAAACAGTCCCTCGGGCAAAACATGGACAACAAACCGCCCATCGGGCATAATATCAATAGAACCAGCCCCTCGAGCTCAATATCAGAACAGTGCCAGCCCCTCGGGCTCAATATCAGAACAGTAACAGCCCCTCGGGCTCAATATCAGATCAGTAACAGCCCCTCGAGCTCACTTTCAGAATAGTATCAGCCCCTCGGGCTACCTCACAATCACTCATATCAGCCCTTCGGGCATAGTATCAATCACTCAGAACAATGGGTACCCGCGCTCACTGTGGGTGTGAAGACTCCGGAGGGGCCCCTTACGGCCCAAGCGCTATATCAAGCCACCTCGTGGCATCATCACTCAGCATATCCTCACATCACTCAAGCCACCGCGTGGCATATAAAGTATCTCAGGCCCTCAGCCTCATAGCACTCGGTCTCACATCACTCAAGCCACATCGTGGCATAAATAGTATCTCAGGCCCTCGGCCTCATATCACTCAGCATATCCTCACATATGGCCCTCGGCCTCACTCAGTCTGGAAATCATCATAAGCCCCTCGGGCATTTGTAAAACAGTAGTTCTCAGCCCAAAATACCATTTAGAAATATCATTTGAGTTTCCAAATCTGCATAAAAGTGGCTGAGTTTGTAAAACAATAATTATCAACAGGACCTAGAACTTAAATGTATTCCCGCATTATAGTGGTGGGCGACCTAGAACTTAAATGTATTCCCGCATTATACTGGTGGGCGACCTAGAACTTAAATGTATTCCCGCATTATACTGGTGGGCGACCTAGAACTTAAATGTATTCCCGCATTTTACTGGTGGGCGACCTAGAACTTAAATGTATTCCCGCATTATACTGGTGGGCGACCTAGAACTTAAATGTATTCCTGCATTATACTGGTGGGCGACCTAGAACTTAAATGTATTCCCGCATTATACTGGTGGGCGACCTAGAACTTAAATGTATTCCCGCATTTTACTGGTGGGCGACCTAGAACTTAAATGTATTCCCGCATTATACTGGTGGGCGACCTAGAACTTAAATGTATTCCCGCATTTTACTGGTGGGCGACCTAGAACTTAAATGTATTCCCGCATTATACTGGTGGGCGACCTAGAACTTAAATGTATTCCCGCATTATACTGGTGGGCGACCTAGAACTTAAATGTATTCCCGCATTTTACTGGTGGGCGACCTAGAACTTAAATGTATTCCCGCATTTTACTGGTGGGCGACCTAGAACTTAAATGTATTCCCGCATTATACTGGTGGGCGACCTAGAACTTAAATGTATTCCCGCATTATACTGGTGGGCGACCTAGAACTTAAATGTATTCCCGCATTTTACTGGTGGGCGACCTAGAACTTAAATGTATTCCCGCATTATACTGGTGGGCGACCTAGAACTTAAATGTATTCCCGCATTATACTGGTGGGCGACCTAGAACTTAAATGTATTCCCGCATTATACTGGTGGACGACCTAGAACTTAAATGTATTCCCGCATTATACTGGTGGGCGACCTAGAACTTAAATGTATTCCCGCATTTTACTGGTGGGCGACCTAGAACTTAAATGTATTCCCGCATTTTACTGGTGGGCGACCTAGAACTTAAATGTATTCCCGCATTTTACTGGTGGGCGACCTAGAACTTAAATGTATTCCCGCATTTTACTGGTGGGCGACCTAGAACTTAAATGTATTCCCGCATTATACTGGTGGGCGACCTAGAACTTAAATGTATTCCCGCATTATACTGGTGGGCGACCTAGAACTTAAATGTATTCCCGCATTTTACTGGTGGGCGACCTAGAACTTAAATGTATTCCCGCATTATACTGGTGGGCGACCTAGAACTTAAATGTATTCCCGCATTATACTGGTGGGCGACCTAGAACTTAAATGTATTCCCGCATTATACTGGTGGGCGACCTAGAACTTAAATGTATTCCCGCATTATATTGGTGGGCGACCTAGAACTTAAATGTATTCCCGCATTATACTGGTGGGCGACCTAGAACTTAAATGTATTCCCGCATTATACTGGTGGGCGACCTAGAACTTAAATGTATTCCCGCATTTTACTGGTGGGCGACCTAGAACTTAAATGTATTCCCGCATTATACTGGTGGGCGACCTAGAACTTAAATGTATTCCCGCATTATACTGGTGGGCGACCTAGAACTTAAATGTATTCCCGCATTTTACTGGTGGGCGACCTAGAACTTAAATGTATTCCCGCATTATACTGGTGGGCGACCTAGAACTTAAATGTATTCCCGCATTATACTGGTGGGCGACCTAGAACTTAAATGTATTCCCGCATTATACTGGTGGGCGACCTAGAACTTAAATGTATTCCCGCATTATACTGGTGGGCGACCTAGAACTTAAAAGTATTCCCGCATTATACTGGTGGGCGACCTAGAACTTAAATGTATTCCCGCATTTTACTGGTGGGCGACCTAGAACTTAAATGTATTCCCGCATTATACTGGTGGGCGACCTAGAACTTAAATGTATTCCCGCATTATACTGGTGGGCGACCTAGAACTTAAATGTATTCCCGCATTATACTGGTGGGCGACCTAGAACTTAAATATATTCCCGCATTATACTGGTGGGCGACCTAGAACTTAAATGTATTCCCGCATTTTACTGGTGGGCGACCTAGAACTTAAATGTATTCCCGCATTTTACTGGTGGGCGACCTAGAACTTAAATGTATTCCCGCATTATACTGGTGGGCGACCTAGAACTTAAATGTATTCCCGCATTTTACTGGTGGGCGACCTAGAACTTAAATGTATTCCCGCATTATACTGGTGGGCGACCTAGAACTTAAATGTATTCCCGCATTATACTGGTGGGCGACCTAGAACTTAAATGTATTCCCGCATTTTACTGGTGGGCGACCTAGAACTTAAATGTATTCCCGCATTATACTGGTGGGCGACCTAGAACTTAAATGTATTCCCGCATTATACTGGTGGGCGACCTAGAACTTAAATGTATTCCCGCATTATACTGGTGGGCGACCTAGAACTTAAATGTATTCGAAATTGTTTCCCCGTTCTTCCGAGAAAATTTTTGACAATCGGCAGAAAATTTTCTGCCCCGGTTTTTGGTGACTTCCCTGGCGTTGCATCTTGCTGCCATCATCAATCCTTTGTTTTCCTGCAGCAGACAAAAGGATTTAATTAGTTTTCATCGTGGTGGTAGAGGGTGCCTTTCTGGCGGATGATTTTTCCTTTCTTCTCTTTTTCTTGCTCTATGTCCCCATAATTGATTAGTGGGCAGAGTTGCCTGCTGGGGGTCTCTAGCCTGCTGGGGATTGGCTTTCAATTAATCCCCTTTTCTGCTTTCTCTTTAAGCACATGCTGTGGGAGTCTGCTTTTAACTCCCGAAACCACTCCCTTTAGGAGCTTACTTCCTCCAAAATTGCCGGGCACGATCACTGCATTGCCTGGGATCGGCTTTTAAGACTGTTTGTATTATCCTGCATTGGATGAATTCCCCTCCGGTTTCTGGTAGTAAGCTTTGAAAAATCCTTTCAAGACAAATTTTAGGAAAAGAAATAAAAGATAGAAAAAGGAGAAAGTCTTTCTGAACCAATATTTGGTGGGAGAAGAAACTCAAAAGAACTTATCTGGAGGACATGACTGGTCCCCGTGATCATGACGTGCACCACAGATTCCCGACCCAGTCTATTTGTATCAATCGATTTGCCCGATGGTCTGATTTGCTGGGGATGATAAAGGAGTGTCCATTTCGTTTCGAATGTGGTAGCTTTTGTTGATCTGTCTTGTCGCCTCATAGTGCCCTTCGAGGGGTTTTCACTAATGAGACTCTCTCTTTTCTCTCATCTCCCGGCGCCTTATGGTGCCTGTGAAGGTTTTCACCAATAAGACTCTCTCATTTCATATCCCTCATCTTACATCGCCTCTCGGTGCCTGTGAAGGTTTTCACCGATAAGACTCTCTCATTTTATTTCTTTCGAGGAATCGGGGTGTTGTAGATACGACCCTCTCTTCTGGAGATTCCTTTGACCATCAATTCATTCCCAGTCTTACGATCCTCTTCTTTGCTGGGGATCGGTGTATTATTCTCGGCCTTATTTGCCTGACTCGACATCTCTTGAACATTGATCGGGAGGTCTTTTTGGACGTTGATGTTGGTTTTGGTGTGGGGTAAAAGAAAGGCTATAAAAATGAAAATAATTTGATGGGTGATGTGCTACAACTTTTGGAATCAAACCTTTGTTGGAACTTAAAACATAACCTCTGCCCCAGTTTTCTTGCTTGGGGAATTTTATTTTTTTACACTTATGTTGAGCTATGTGCGTTACGCACATTGTGCCTATTATGCACACTATGTACATTATGCATCCTATATTCACTATGATGCACACTATGACCGAGCCGTGAGGCGCCTACGTATCCTCTTCGAGGAATCAGGTCAAACGTAGTTCCCAACGGTTTTGTATTTCTTATGCTTTTATCTTCTTTTTTTCTTTTCCTTCTTTTCATTTTCTTTTTCTTTTCTTCTTCTTTTTTTCATGTCTTTTCCATTAGTGATTCCAAAAGAGGGGTATGAAAGAATAACTTAAGGCTCAAAGGGGGAATCAAGGGTTAAAAGTGTTTGGATAGAAGAAAGAATTGCCTCTGTCATCTCATTATCCAATAAATGCCAAATACAAACAAATAAACCAAAAATTGCAATAATTAAAGAAATTACGCATAATATCTCTTGACCGCATCTGAATTGATAGCCATGTCGACACATCTACCTTCGACATCTGTCAAACACAAAGCACCGTTGGACAATACTCTGGTCACGATATAAGGCCCTTGCCAATTTGGGGCGAATTTGCCTTTTGCCTCGACCTGATGTGGGAGGATCTTCTTCAATACCTGCTGCCCTACTTCAAACTTCCTGGGGCGCACCTTCTTATTATATGTTCTTGCCATTCTCTTCTGGTACAGCTGACCATGGCACACTGCTGCCAATCTTTTCTCATCTATCAGGCTCAACTGTTCCAATCGAGCTTTGACCCATTCATCATCATTAATCCCGGCTTCAGCGACAATTCGGAGGGACGGAATTTCGACCTCCGCCGGTATTACGGCTTCAGTTCCGTACACCAACAAATAAGGAGTTGTACCTATGGAAGTCCGGACAGTAGTGCGGTAACCCAACAAAGCAAAGGGTAATCTCTCGTGCCATTGTCTGGATCCTTCCACCATCTTTCGCAGTATCTTCTTGATATTCTTATTGGCTGCTTCGACCGCTCCATTCGCCTTGGGACGATATGGGGTGGAATTGCGGTGTGTAATCTTGAATTGTTGGCATACCTCTCTCATCAGGCTGCTATTAATATTCGCACCGTTATCCGTGATGATTTGGGATCCCAAATCTGCAGATGATATGGGAATGGACAAGGTCCACCACTGCCTTTTTGGTTACTGATTTGAAGGTTTTAGCCTCAACCCATTTGGTGAAGTAATCAATGGTCACTAGAATGAACCTATGACCGTTGGATGCTGCCGGCTCGATGGGCCCAATGACATCCATGCCCCATGCCACAAACGGCCAGGGTGCTGACATCGTATGTAACTCCGTTGGCGGAGAATGAATCAAATCTCCATGTATCTGGCACTGATGGCATTTCCTCACGAAAGTGATACAGTCGTGTTCCATGGTGAGCCAATAACACCCTGTTCGAAGGATCTTTCTTGCCAATACATATCCGCTCATGTGTGGCCCACAAACTCCAGCATGTACCTCTGCCATAACCGTCGTTGCTTGACTGGCATCTATGCATCTCAACAATCCCAAATCCGGGGTTCTTTTGTACAATACTCCTCCGCTGAGGAAGAAACCATTCGACAAACGCCGAAGGGCTCTTTTTTGGTCTCCAGAGGCATGTTCTGGATATATCCCCATTCTGAGGTATTCCTTGATATCATGAAACCAGGGTTCGCCATCTGCTTCTTCTTCTACGGCATTGCAGTAGGCGTGCTGATCACGGACCTGGATGTGCAGAGGGTCAACATACATTTTGTCAGGGTGGTGCAGCATTGATGCTAAGGTGGCCAAGGCATCCGCAACCTCGTTGTGAACTCTCGGGATGTGTTTGAACTTCACCGATCGAAATTGCTTGCTCAGATCATGCAAGCATTGTCGGTATGGTATGAGTTTTAGATCTCGTGTTTCCCATTCTCCCTGAATTTGATGTACCAAGAGGTCCGAGTCTCCCAAGACCAAGACGTCTTGGACATCCATGTCAGCAGCCAAGCGCAGACCCAGAATGCAAGCCTCATACTCGGCCATATTGTTGGTGCAATAGAAGCGTAGTTGAGCCGTAACAGGATAATGGTGTCCTGTTTCAGAAATGAGTACTGCTCCTATTCCAACCCCTTTTGCGTTTGCAGCTCCATCGAAGAAAAGCTTCCAACCTGGTTCCTCAGGTAATTCCAACTCATTTGTATGCATTACCTCTTCGTCAGGAAAATACGTTCTTAAGGGCTCGTATTTTTCATCAACGGGATTCTCCGCCAAATGGTCTGCCAGCGCCTGGGCTTTCATGGCCGTCCTCGTCACATAGATGATATCAAACTCTGTGAGCAGAATTTGCCATTTTGCCAACCTTCCCGTGGGCATAGGTTTCTGAAAGATATACTTCAATGGGTCCAAACGGGATATGAGATAAGTAGTATACGAAGACAGGTAGTGTTTCAACTTCTGAGCTACCCAAGTTAGGGCGCAACATGTTTTCTCGAGTTGAGTGTACTTGACCTCATGTACTGTGAATTTCTTGCTAAGATAGTAGATGGCTTGCTCCTTCCTTCCTGTGTCATCATGTTGCCCCAACACACAACCAAATGAATTTTCCAAGACCGTCAGGTAAAGAATTAGGGGCTTCCCGGGCTTAGGCGGGACCAATACGGGTGGATTAGACAAATACCCTTTGATTTGGTCGAAAGCCTCCTGACACTCTGCCGTCCAACCTACCGCAGCATCCTTTCTCAGCAACCGAAATATGGGCTCACAAGTTGCTGTGAGTTGGGCGATGAACCTGCTGATGTAATTGAGTCTACCCAGCAAACTCATTACCTCTGTTTTGTTCCTTGGCGGTGGCAAATCTCGGATGGATTCAATTTTGGATGGGTCTAACTCAATCCCCCGTCGACTGACGATGAATCCTAGCAGCTTTCCTGATGGAACCCCGAATGCGCATTTGGCCGGGTTGAGCTTGATATCATACCTTCGGAGTCTTTGGAAAAATCTCCTTAGGTCTGCTACATGGTCTTCCTGACGCCAAGATTTGATGATCACATCATCGACGTACACCTCGATTTCTTTGTGTATCATGTCATGAAACACAGCAGTCATTGCTCGCATGTATGTTGCCCCGGCGTTCTTCAGTCCGAACGGCATTACCCGATAGCAGTAAGTTCCCCATGGCGTAATAAACGCTGTCTTTTCCGCATCTTCCTCGTCCATTAAGATCTGATGATAACCCGCATAGCAATCCACAAAGGATCCGATCTCGCGCCCATCGCAATTATCGATCAGGATATGAATGTTGGGTAACGGAAAATTGTCCTTGGGACTTGCTTTGTTAAGGTTGCGGTAGTCGACGCACACCCTGATTTTTCCATCCTTCTTTGGGACTGGTACCACATTGGCCAACCATTCGGGATACCGAGTGACCCGAATGACCTTCGATTGTAACTGCTTAATCACTTCTTCTTTGATCTTTACACTCATTTCTGTTTTAAATTTCCTTAGTTTTTGCTTGACCGGAGGGTATGCCGGGTCAGTGGGCAATTTGTGAACCACTAAATTGGTGCTTAATCCAGGCATATCGTCATATGACCATGCAAAAACATCTTTGAATTCCATGAGGGTTTTGATCAATTCTTCTCTGACATTCGGCTCAATGTGGATGCTAATTTTGGTCTCTTGGACGTTATCAGCGTCTCCTAGATTCACAGCCTCAGTGTCATTTAGGTTAGGCTTGGGTTTCTCTTCAAATTGGCACAGTTCTCGGTTTATCTCTTCGAAGGCTTCACCTTCGTCACATTCAGATTCATCATCACAAACGACCTCTTGCATCATTGAGTCGGATTCAGATTGATTTATTAGACTAGGTCGAAGATCCGCTGTGCATGCCATGTCATTAGAACCAGTAAAAAGAGAACTGTTCAGAAAGAAAAAGAACAAAACAAAATTAAAATGGGACAAAAGAAAAGAACTTTATTAAACTTGCGGGATAAAAGGGTTCACACTTTTACAAAAACGAAAGTAAAATTTGGATTACACCCTTGAATAATCCAGACAAAACAAAACACACAAAACATAAATCAAAGCCTACTACCAAGACTCCCCTCGGACAGGAAGAGGAGTAACTGTCCAATTGTTTGTCTTGGCCTCAGGCCCCACAAACTGTATCTCTGCTCTGCTGGAACCTTCTCCAGCTTCCACCATACTGACATCCGCGAATAGCTTCTCAAAACTCTGATTCAGGTCTTCATTTATACCGATCAAAGGTCCTAGAATCTTTGGGACCGGTGACCCCTTGGCACTTGCTTTGACAAAAGACCTTGAGAGGCGTGGCACTGGTTTAGGCAGAAACCAGACCCTCTTCTTCATTTTTCGCGCTTGCTTCCTATCTGCTGCGGTTGGTTTGAACCCCAATCCGAAAGTTTCCAGATTTTTAGGAAGGGAGACAGGTTGGACAATCCCTTGAAGCTCGACTCCCAGGCCTTTTCCCGGCACAAATCCATTACCCAGCATTTCTGAGACCATCATGACTGTTGCGGCAGCTACCCTAGGGTGCGGGATGATTTCTCCTTCAGAAATTTTGTTGGCCGACCCTGTATCGAAAATCTGGTAGACCCAAGGACCTTTGTCATCAGCGGTCTCTATGAAAGGTACAATGGTTCCGCCCATGGTGCACGTTGTATCCTCGCCGTGTAACACGACCTCTTGTCTTTCCCACTCGAACTTCACCATCTGATGTAGGGTGGAGGGCACCGCCTTGGCTGCATGAATCCATGGTCGTCCTAACAGCAGGTTGTAAGATACTGTGGCGTCTAATACCTGGAATTCCATGGTAAACAGGACTGGACCGATGGTCAGTTCAAGTAAAACATCCCCCACAGTGGCCGTTCCGTTTCCGTCAAACCCTCGGACACAGATACTGTTCTTGTGGATCCTTCCGTGGTCGATCTTTAACTGGTTCAAGGTAGATAGTGGGCAAATATTGGCGCTTGAGCCGTTATCCACCAATACTCGAGTTACCACCGAGTCTTCACATTTGACAGCTAGGTATAGAGCTTTATTATGCTCCGTACCTTCCACCGGCAGGTCATCATCTGAGAATGTTACCCTGTTCACCTCGAAAATCTTGCTGGCAATGGTTTCCAGGTGGTTTACAGAAATCTCACTGGGTACATGAGCTTCGTTCAATATCTTCAACAGGGCCCGACGATGCTCCTCAGAATGGATCAGTAACGACAACAGTGAGATCTGGGCCGGTGTTTTTCTCAGCTGTTCGACCACAGAATAGTCTTGTACTTTCATCTTCCTCAGGAACTCTTCAGCTTCTTCTTCGGACACAGGTTTCTTGGTTGCAACTGGGTTGGTTCTTCTTAGCTCCACCGGAGCAAAACATCGACCTGATCGAGTCAGCCCTTGCGCTTCACAACTGACTTCTTCCACCTGTTTTCCTTTGTACATCACCACCGCCTTTTCATATTTCCAAGGCACAGCCCTGCTGTCAATCATCGGCAGCTGGACCACAGGCTTTATGGTCACCCGTTCTCTACATACCCCTTTCAACACGACCGCCGGTGTGGGCGGGATCCCTGGTATTACCAACTTGCTTGGCTCGGGTTTGCTTGTTATGGCGGACGGGCTCTTTCCCAATATCACTACCGGCTTGACGCCTTCTCCCTGCGACTGTACACTCGTTCCTCCACTGGTTGAGACTTCTTTCGGGGCGGCTTGGATCATCATCACTGTTTGTGAGGGTTTTCTCAATTCTCCTCCCTCACACACCAACTCAATCATGTGAGTTTCGTGGTGCGCTGGCAGTGGGTTTTGGTTGATGTTAGGAGCTTCTGGTGTCTGGACCTCGATCTTATTGGTGTCAATAAGATCCTGTATGGCATGCCTTAATTTCCAGCACTTCTCGGTATCATGCCCGAGCATCCCTGAACAGTATTCACAACTGATTGATCGATCCAAATTCTGAGGTGGGGGATTTGGTTCTCGAGTCTGGACAGGACTAACCAAACCCAATTGCCTCAGCTTGTGGAACAAAGCGGTGTAGGTTTCTCCCAGCTCCGTGAAAGTTCTCTGCTTCCGCAACCTGTCATTCCTAGCATCTGGATTTCCCCGAAAGCCTGCCCCTGAAGGGTTTCTATACGCCCTTGGTGGAGGGTAGGTGTTTTGTAGTGGTACATATATATTCTGGGGAGCCAGCGCGCGCCATTGTGGGCGAACCGGAGGCTGAGTGTATGCTTGGGCCTGGTGTACGGAACAATGTGGTTCTCGAGGTGGATAGAAATTTTGTGGTGGGTTGTATGGGTAGTTTGACCTGTGAGGTCTGGGTTGGTTGTAGTGCGGCCTGCCAGCCCTGGACCAACTGCCTGCCTCGATCGTGGCAACCTCTTCTTTCTTTCTTCTCAGCGCACCTCCCGTGCCGCTTTGAATAGCCTGGGTTGTGGCTTTGAGTGCCGAATAGTTCAAGATTTTGTCAGACCTCAGACCCTCTTCTATCATGACCCCTATCTTGACCACCTCGTTGAAAGATTTTCCAACTGTTGTCACCAAGTGACCAAAGTAGGTTGGATCTAGTGTCTGCAAGAAATAGTCCACCATCTCTCCCTCTCTCATGGGAGGATCGACTCTAGCTGCTTGTTCTCTCCAGCGGAACCCGAACTCGCGAAAACTTTCCCCGGGTTTCTTCCCAGTTCTCAATAATGTGAGACGGTCAGGGACTATCTCGAGATTGTACTGGAAATGACCTGCAAAAGCCTGCGCCAGATCATCCCACGTGTACCACCTGCTGGAATCCTGCCTGGTATACCATTCTAGTGCAGATCCGCTCAGACTTTGGCCGAAATAAGCTATCAACAGCTCATCCTTGCCGCCTGCCCCTCTCATTTTGCTACAGAATCCCCGCAAATGTGCCATGGGATCACCGTGCCCTTCATATAAATCAAACTTAGGCATCTTGAACCCAGCCGGGAGTTGGACGTCTGGGAAAGGGCACAGATCTTTGTATGCTACGCTGACTTGATTGCCCAGCCCGTGCAAGTTCCTGAAGGACTGCTCCAGGCTTTTGAACTTTCTCAATACTTCATCCTGTTCAGGGGCCTTAGCCGGCTTCTCAATCTCTGCCGGCACTTCCAAATGTGGATTGTAAGCCTGTGGTTCGGGGGCATGAAACGTAGGCTCGGGGGGATAGTATTGTGTATCGTGAGCCTGAAACAATGGCTCACTGGTCGTCCTTTGCAAAGGGGCTGATGTTGGTCCCACAAAAATGGGAATATTGGGTGTTGGGAGAGGTTGATGGGGTGGTGGAGCTTGGGAATCATGAGGGCTTCTTTCTTGATGATAAAGGGGATTTGGGCGGCTTGTGGAAGGGCCAGAGTGAGGGTACTCCGGCATGTGTCCCAGTGTTTCAGGGCTCTTTTGTGTTTTGGCTAGGGCTAGCTGCATTGCATTCATC
The DNA here is from genome assembly GCF_000393655.2 of Nicotiana sylvestris. NCBI lineage: Eukaryota > Viridiplantae > Streptophyta > Magnoliopsida > Solanales > Solanaceae > Nicotiana > Nicotiana sylvestris. The sequence continues at coordinate 154,921,769 of NC_091061.1, read as the reverse complement.
TCTAGTCTCATCCTTTCAATCTTTTCCATCGCTTCTTTTAGCAACTGGCTCATTGGCCTTTCTTCCTCATTACTATTCTCTGAAGTAGTCATGCTTGTTGCTACCGGTCCTTTGGATCTGGTTTGGTATGAGTGTGTTGCCAGAGTTCTTTAACAACTAACTTGTCTGGATCAGACAACAACAAACTTTGTTAGCGTTAGATTTTAACAGATTTGATCATAACACATAGAGGATGCAATGCACCTAGGCAGTTAACCGTTTCTACATGCTTTGCTTCAAACAACATGCGTCATCCCGGTTTGCTCATTCGTCCCTTTAAAGTATTTTGGGAAACCCTGTGTTTTATTTTATTTGTATTTTCTTTTCTTTATTTATTAAAAGCGGTCGAATCTTATGGGGATTGCCTACGTATCACGTCCCCGCGTGAATCAGACCAGGCGTAGTTCTGCCTCAAAGTAAAGACACATAGAAATTCTTCTGGAATCACTCAATTTCATTATCGAAAATTGCTATTACACATTACTTTAACAAAATAGCAACAGTACAAACTCCACGGTTTTAAACTTGGTTTGAGGAAAAGAAAACAACATATGGGGAAACAACAAACAAAACGAACAGGACTCGATCAAAGACTAATTTTCCAACTTAGGGACCTACGAGGCATCTTTCGGCCCTTTCGCGGCCCTAGGCGTAAGGTCTCTTTGCAAGCTCTTCAACTCGTTCATAATCCGGTGGACGCAGCCCATGATGGAGACAATGAGGGTTTCCCGAGGTGTTTGTTCGCATGCCAAGCATTTCAGGTAGATGTAATGCCCGATCTCGTCAATTCTTGCTCGAATGTTGTCCCTTTCTGCGAACAACTGCCTCATCTGTCGGCTCTTTAATCCTAGCGTTTGTGCATTGGTGGCGAGCTGATCCTGGAACATCTCCATTTGCCTTTCCATCCTGGTCATTGCATTGTAATAACGTCTTCTGTCGGCTTGGGCATCTTGTGTTTGCTTGAAGATCCGCTCTTGCAGAGCGGAATTTGTTTCCTTTACCGCTTTGACGCTCAGTTCACAATCCCTCATGACCTGCTGTAGGCGCTTCCTCCGGGCCATTGTACCTTTTGCCCATTTGACCTTCATCCTTGCTATGCAAGCCTCTGATTGGTCTAATTCTTCTTGGCTCTGGATGACCTGATTTCTCAAACTGGCTATCAATCTTTCGTCGGAGCAACGCTTCTGTCGGTCGATGTTATTCTTACCGGCTTGGCAAAGGCGGGCCTTCAGGGTTTGGTTCTCTTGGTCTAGCTTGTCTTTTTCAGCCTGCTCCTGGGCGACTTGCACGTTGTTTTCGAATACAATCCTTTCAACTTGTCGTTTTAGCTTCCTGATTTCAACCAGGTAACCTTCCTCTTTTGCGAGCCAGTCCCATTGTTCTTGTGATGACTCAACAAAATCTTGGAGGTGAGGCCGTTTGGTTGGCCGTTTCACAATGTTCTTCTTGTTATGCCAAGCGAGATAGGCCGGCGAGACTTCACCCCTAGACACATCACCTACCCGAGTATTTGCCGTCAGGTACTGGCATTCACTCCATATGCAACGAACTGTCTTTTCAGGAAATTGGCCGTCACTGCTGACCTCGACTGCATAAGTGCTGAGATCTTCGTCCGGGTGTAGTACTTGACATCTTCCTAACTGTCTCATCACCCTGTAAGGGGCATAAGGTTGAATACCTCTGAGTCCCATCAAGAGGAAGTGAGGACCAGTGGCGGGCATGTATATGATTTCTTCCACAGAAAGCCAACCCAAAGTCCAGTTTATTTGCGGTGATGACCCGGAGATAGGATATCCATTCTTCAAACCCTCCCGGTGATCGGAAACCTGAAACCCTTAGGTTATAACCCTCGATGCAGCCCCCATTTGTAGACATGTAGCGCATATACTGAGGATGGTGACACAAGTGTTCGATCATCCACATCTGTAATAACAAGTTGCACCCCTCGAAGAAGTCTGTTCCGGCCTTACAAGCCGTGAGGGCTCGGTACATTTCTGACACTATCATAGGAGCAAGGATGCTTTTATCGTTGGTAATCAGGACTTTGACGATTCCAGCCACTTTCAGGTCGATATTTCTATCTTTTCGGGGAAACACCACAAGGCCCAAAAATGCCACCATAAAAGCGAACCGCCTATGCTCATTCCATTTTACCAGATTTCCCCTGCTGCAAACACCACTTTCTGGATCATTAAATCCTCCTATGCTCCCGTACCTCTAGTATATGAATTGTAGGGTAGAAAAACCTCTATCCAGTTCAGCGTACGGGACTCCCTTGCTTATCTTCAACAGATCCATGAATTTGTGTGAATTCACAGCTCTTGGAGCGATCAGGTATTTGTGTCTCAAACCTTCAGTGACGTCCATGTAACCCGCCATTTCTTCTAAGGTTGGGGTGAGTTCAAAATCCGAGAAACGGAACACGTTGTGGGCCGGATCCCAAAATGTAACCAAAGCCTTTATGATGTCGCACCGAGGCCTGACGTTCAACAAATTAACCAAACCTCCCAGGTGCAGTTTGATCTTGTCTTGCTCTGACTTTTCCAAATCCTCCCACCATAATCGCACTTCCAGAGGGATTTTGCTTCTAACTGTTACCGGCAAACTTGGACTTATGCTCATTCTGCATGTTTATTGGGGTGATTAAGCAAAGATCCAAACTCATTGGACTCAAATACCAAATTGACACACCTTTTTTTTTTTCCTAGAAAAACGAAATTTGGTTGTTTCCGAAAAGTATGATGTCACCTTAAAAACTTTCGTTCTTTGGATTGTACCTATATTTTGAAAAACAAGTTGAGCCCGATGGGGGTTGCCTACGTATCTCGCACTCTGCGAGAATCAAACTGACGTAGTTCAGGCATAAGCCGAATTTTGAAGACACACTATTTTTCTCTTAGAAATGAATCAAAGACTCTTACTTTCTAAAACAAATTAATAAGACACACATTTTTTGTTTCAAAATTCTGGCAGAGCTTTAACCATTTTCTGGGTATTGATCTTTCAAGAATAATTATCTCCCTATCCGTTATTCTCTTTTTTTTTTCTCTTTTTTTTTCAAACATTCCCGATATTCAGAAACCGGTCAGCATGCAAGTCTTGAAACAAGTAAATGCATAAAGCAAGCAGGATGTAGCAGGATGGTCTTTATTCTCAGGTTGCTTGTCCTAGACGGACCCAGCCCCTGTGCTGAGTCCCCTAAGTCAAATACATATGATGCAAATAAGCGTTCCTACTAGGGATCCGGCATGAAGTTAAGTTATACTAAGCTGTAAAACCTAGGTGTTTGTTCTAGACCTGGCTTACCCGAGCGGACAACTCGAGCCAAGGATGGGAGCTGTGTACCGGTAACCAAAAGGCCATCCGATTTTGCAACTCCTCCGAATCCTCGTTCTATTTTGGCATATGACACTAACAGAAAGAAGCCACGACCAGCGTGCGCTCCTCAAGAGAGAAGAGAAGGGTTTCGGCACAGTTTATATGTACAGTTCAAACAATATCAAAGCAATTAAAGCAGCATTTGGCACATTAGGCGCGAACACGCAAAAATCAGATAATAAATAAAGCCAAATAATAACAATTATTTTAAGCTCGAATTCTTAACCCTGAACCAGTGGTTCTGGGTTCCAATTCCCCAGCAGAGTCGCCAGAGCTGTCACACCTCCTTTTTACATACCCGCGAGGGCGCAAGGGAGTTTTTTCCAATTAAAGGACAATCGAAACGGGATTTGTTTATTTATTTCAGAGTCGCCACTTGGGAGGTTTAGGGTGTCCCAAGTCACCAATTTTGATCCCGAATCGAGGAAATGAATGACTCCATATTACAGTCTGCGTACCAGAAATCCGGATAAGGAATTCTGTTAACCCGGGAGAAGGTGTTAGGCATTCCCGAGTTCCGTGGTTCTAGCACGGTCGCTCAACTGTTATATTCGGCTTGATTATCTGATTTTATACAAATATGAACTTATGTGCCAATTTTATCTTTTAACTGCTTTCATAATTATTATTATTTTTTACAGGGAATTGCAACGTCGTGAAAACATATCTCGAACCACGTTACATCAATGTACCCGTGGTTATCGATATATCTCGACTCGGTTGAGATTTGGATTTGGGTCACATAAATGTGCACCCGAATTAAGGAAAATAAATTGTTAAAGGCGCGCCTAAAGCAACTAGCGTCTTGTTATTTTGGGGAAAGTCGTAAAAATTCGTTAAACGGCATATCCCGAATTCTAAATACTTTAATATATACATACATCTAGAGGGCCCCGCAGCTTTGTACATTTTGTTTGTCGAGGCTCGTCTCGTTCTATTTTTAAAAGGAATTTGCGACGTCATGGCCATGCATCTCAAACCACGTCACAATCAATGTACCCGCGATTAGAAACACATTTCGAATCCGTCGAGATTTGGATTTGGGTCACATAAATGCGCACCCGAATTTAAGAAGGTAAAATTATTAAATACGCGCTTAAAGAGGCTATCGCGTTATTATTTCGGGAGGGCCGTGAGATTTGCTAAACGACCCATCCTGGAAACTGAATGCTTCGATAATATACATTTAACGAGGGCCCCGCAGATCGTGCGTTTTTATTTATTTTTGTCGAGGCTCATCTCGTTCTTATTTTAAAAGGATATCCTATAGCAACTACGTTTCTTGTCGCGTTTGTCTCTACTAATTGAAAACAGTAGATAGTCCTAATTAATTACGTGCTTGCAAGTTATCTATAACAGCATTCAGAAATGCTTAAAAATCAGAAACGAGGATGCGTGCACAGTCAGCCGAACAAATAATCACGGGCCCAAATCCAGCCCATGCGTGATGGGCCAGACCTGGGCCACTGCTTGTTCGATGCGGGCCTGCTTGGTCTGTTTTGACCTGGGCTCGACCTTCATGAGGTTGAGATTGCAAGTTTTGTGTTCTTTGTCTTAACAGGTGGTTTACTAGTTATATGAGACCATTAATCAGAAAAGGAAGAACTTAGCCAATGATGTACAGTTTTCATGCTTGGCATACATTACAGCACATATTACAAAGTAAACTAAGTCTGAGATGCAACCTATTTCATTGAGAATATTTTCACCTATCAGCATACATATGTAAACTACCATTTAGCTAATCTATATTGATATACACTGGCCATACAGGCTGCTTCTATTGTCAACACAGGAATGAAAATTATCATACAATACATGATATCTAATATAACAATTTATGTATGAAAATCAACTTCAGGTCTTTTCTTTTTGCATTCATGCTCAATGTTCCAATTACATTTGATAGTGCATTGGCTGTGTACCTGGTATAGAGGACAAAGAAGAAAGGACTGATCAGCTGGGCAGTATGCAGTAAACACAGCAACAGTAGATACACAGCAACAAATCAACAACCACAAGTGTTTTCCACAGTCCACAGACAACCAGCAACAATTTCCAGAACAAAGAAAACCAAAGATGGTCGAGCACCAAACAAGTGATCCCAGAAAAGAGTAATGAGATGCAGCCAAGAAAACCCAAAATGTTCAATGCAGTAACAACAGAAAATCAATAACCACAAAAGCTGAGCCAACAGCCAACAACAATCAGCAAAGACAGCTTGAACAACTTGAACTCTTACACAGTTTTCAAATGATACTCATTCACAGTATTCTGAAATCTCTTTCTATTTTTTTTCTGAAGACTAAAAGTCCAGCCCTTTTTAAGTTCTGAAATGGCCTATTTATAAGCCAAACGACCAGTGCAGCTAAGCTGCCTGGATCCTCCCACTTGCAGACTGCCCATACCCTTTAAACCCATCCTTAAGCATCTTTTGATGCCAACCCTTTTTGTTCCCCACGCCTGGTTTTTCTTTAATCAAGAGTTATGGGTTCATTTAAGTATTCATTTTTAAACCCCATACTCTTGTGTCTTGTTCCCCATTGGTATTAGTTTAATCCCAAATTTAGTACCCTACTTGTCAACTTATTTAAACTAAGCCTTTTCTGTTCTTTTCAAACCCCAGACTACCCCTGTTAAACCCTGCTTATTACTGCCCTGCCCCTTGCAGCATCAGGGCATTCTGAACTCATGAAAGTTCAAATTCAGGACTGCCCTGGACTGAACCTTTTCAGTCATTTTTGCAATGCAAACAAACTCATTTCAGACAATGCTTGGGGCATTCAGTCAGTGACAAGGTTCAATTAGTCACGTGAAATTATTAGCTCATTCGATCCATTAGTTATAGAAAACTAATCGACGACGTTTATCGAGTCGACTATACTAATTATAACAGGTAATAATCAGTCGTTCAAATAAACAAACACATACAGGGACCTAAAGGCATCAAACAACTTTTGTTCAATTATTGGGAACCTATATGAATTATTTATGCGACGACTAATCTAATCGAACATGTATATCACAGAATACGTTCAAAACATACACAGAAGACAATCGACCAAATAAAAGGTCTTTACAAGGACGGAAGAAATTAAGAAAAGTATCAGAAAATACCGAACAAACACAACAGAACATGCTAACAGACTCATCCACCCAAAAACAGAAAAGGAAAACTTACTAGAAAATGTTCAAAGCAGGCCGACCCCAGTCCGAATTAGATTTGACCATTTGAGGCCAAACAAACTCTAACCAGGGTGTTCTCAACCGAGAACACCTTGGTTAAGGTCTATTAGACCTCAAACCCTCTATGAAGCAGGTCGGATTCCTCAGGCTCTTGTGTTCTAAGGTTCAGATTCTCAGATTTGATTTTTTAGAAGTTGTGGGTAGATTTGGACCAAACCAAGCTTGGTTTGGTCACGGGGAGGGTCAGGGGAGTGTCTGGTATGAAGATGGGGTGGTTTGGCATAGATCGAGTTTTGTCTCGAATCTTCAAATCCAGATTCGAGACGATGGGAGGTGATTTGAGGCTAGGAAGTAACAGATCCATGTTCAGGAGAGCGAGGGGGTCTTAGGGTGTTCAGGAGGTGGTCACCGGCGTTCATGCCGCCGGGTTCTGGTGAAAGGGAACCTAGGGCGGCTGCTAGGGTTTGGGGTTTCAGGGCTTGGGGAAGGAGACGAGTGAAGGGTGGGGTTCGGATAGGGGCGTGGGGTGTGAGGGAAAGCTTATATACGGAGTAGGGGATTGGATCTGAGCCGTTAGATCAGATGATCTCAACGGCTTGGATCTGATGGTGAGAAATGAGACGGGGTCGTTTGGTTTAAGTGAGGAGCTGGGCTGAACCGGTTATTGGGTCGGGTTATGTTAAATGGATCTGGGGGTGTAATCCTGGCCATCGACCCACTCGAGATCAACGGCCCAACTTAGAAGGGACAGAACGACGTCGTTTGGACCGTGTCCGGGCAGCCTGTTTTTGGGCTGTTTTTGGGCCTTAAAATTTGAAACAAATAGGCCCAATCCGATTTTTCTAAATGATTTGCACTCTTTTTCTTTGTTTTCTAATTTTAAAATTCAACTAAATTAAAATGAGTTTAAAACACACACTAATCAACACTTAACACAATCATCACACACGTATTACAAATTCTTTAAATGATTAAATCACAGCCTAAAATAAAAGACGCATATTTTGTGAATTTTCTTTTAATGACTGAATTATGGCTTAATTAACATGACATACATATTTTGTATTTTACTTGATAAGATAAAAATGAAAAATGGACAGAACCACGAGCGACTACCAGCATATATCACGTAAAATCAAAAATTGTACAACGAGGAATCAATGATTGTATTTGGAGTGATTGTCCGTGGAGCAAAAATCACGTGCTTACACACTGTTATCACATTCACTTCAAGAATGGAGCAAATCAAGTGGGACAATTTTTATGCCTTTTCATGAAAAATATATTATTTTTCTTTAGTCATCATTATATCATCAATATGGTACATTGGGACTCAAACCCAATGTCTTACCAATATAAAGGCATGTTAGGCCATAATAAATTGGGATTCAAACCCAACTCTTATCATTATGGAGCATCAGGACTTCCGATGTCTATTCCTCAATTAATGGCATAATAGGCTAAACAATATTGAGATTCATTCTCAAGCCTTAATTTCAATCACATGCCAAAAAAAGTTATACACAACTAATTTGCAACTTAGCAAATCAAATTTGCTTTCTTAAATAAGTGTACAAATCTCAAATCAGCGTAAAGCTTTATTAATTATTTGTAGCATCTATATGAAATACAACCGTTTGTAGTCAGAATATTTCTTCTAAATTCTATTAGAGTTTAAAAGGATCATAAAATCATTGTCATAATATTTATTGAGTCTCTCTCAAAAATATTGTTGTTTTCGGGGTATATCCTACCTATTGGATTTGATTTAATGCCATGACTTTCCTTCACTCAATTCAACCAAGCAATTAGTGAATAAATTTATCAAAAGTATACCATATAGGTAACAACACACATATAATACTAATACATAAATTCAGTATTTATATTACCTGAAAAGTGACATTATAGGTAACAACTTACCAGTTGTAGCTTGTGCATCATTCATATAAAATACTTAAAAATGGTAAGTCAGTAGCAAGCATCAAGTAGGTCATGGATACTCAAAAATACCTCTTCTAGTAGTCATACTAATCATTGTTTGCTTTCAAATGATACGACCATAAATTATGAAGTATACTTTCTCAATAGCTGGTTTGTTTTCCAAATTTCAAAGAAGTAATTAATCAACCTAGATAAAGATGTGAAGTATTTCTTGTTTTCTTCAAGATGATTTATGCTTTTAATCAGTATGACCAATTTTATTTTATTTTTTATTCCTTTTTTTGGTACTATATGCAAGTGTAAAAATCCAAAAGGAAAAAAAATATTCATCCAAGTAAAAGAAAATGTTTAAAGCGGCAGGACAGATTGAAGATAGTTAACACATAAATATGCATAGGACAATTTATATAAAATATCCTTGGTTACCATGACATGCATCATATCAACAATTAACTGCTACTATGATTTTCACATATAGAACTTCGAAAATTTTATTCCATTCATGTGATATAAAAGATGTAATATTAATATGTGCTTATGCAATACAGGTGTAGTACGAAGTTGTGTGCATATGAGATTTTAAAGGAATGACAAGTATAAGATAATCATACCTTCTTACATTTCATTACTTACCATATGTAGTTTCTCTTTACATTTAACCATGTGATGATATGTATGGCTTCTAATTGTAATCTTTCCGGATGTAGAATTTTTTTTGTAGATATATATATATACAATTAGTTAGAGACTCGTGCTGATAACGTGTTATGAAATAAAAGCAATTTAGTAAAACATGAACAAGAAATAAAGACTTAGTAAAATATGAACAAGAAAGAGATAGAGAGAAAGGAAGAAATTTTCTTCTTCAATTGTGTGTATTTTCTTATCTATTACAAAGCCTTTATATAGGCATGAAAAGTGAAGAAAATATATCATGGAATATGTCATTGAACATAGAACATATGTCATTGAATATGTCATTAACCATTTGAGAGAAAGATCATGGAGGAAGAGTAGACATCTACCATATTTTGATTTTATCATAACAAGTTCATAATTATTTGTAGGTATTTGTAAAGAAGATATTTTGTAAACTTAGTGGTAGGTAAAACTATAGGTTTGGTTTACGATGTACACTCCAATATTTGTAGACTAAAAATTAGAACTTAAAGTTTACTAATAAATTTCAAATGTACGTCGACAATTTAAGTTGAAAAGGGGAACTTTTAACCTTTAGTTATTTTTAAAAGTTACTTGTTGTAAGGTGGATTGTGAATATCCTTTGAAATATTCATGCTAAAAGAGCACTATTTTATTATTTTATCACAATAAAATAAGAATTCCTAAACCTAAAAGGGCTATGTGCACGAGACTTTATTTGTAGTTTTAAATTTATTCTCTTTCAATTAACTTTATTTTAGTAAAATTATACGACATTTAAAAAGTGTTTTAAGGGAACGAAACTTTCCTCCTTTCATTTATTTGGGTGTTGGTTTTCTTTTACAAATATATTGTCTTACTAAGTTTAAACAATGAAGGATTCAATAGTACATAATATTTAGTTGATTTTGAAGTCATAAATATTAGAAAAATAATTAAATGATTATTTCTAAATATTAGGAAAGTAATTAAATGACTATTTTGTCTAGTGTGAAATATGTTTTTAAAGGGTAAAAAAGGCGAATGACATTTCGCTAAGGGCCTTCGTGCTTTTAATATAGTATAGATAAATCATGGAAGAAAAGGCTTAATATTGCAAACTCTTTTTACTAGTGTAATCCCATTAATGGAGAGAGGATGTACGCAAATATTACCCCTACCTTATACAGTTAGAGAAACTATTTTCGATAGAAGTATAAGGTGGAATATGGTGTTTATAGTAATACTCAATCTTTTAGTAGTAAAAGTTGGGAAAAATACATAGTTTACTCATTCACTTTGCACCCAAATCTCTGTTACACACCATTGACCTCGGGCTTAACTTTGCACACCAAACCTTTCAAATGTGTGTCAATTACACACTACTTTTGACCAGCCTCTCGGACGTGTAAAACACGACCAATACGGCGCGTGAAAAGTTATTTTCTGCCTCACCTGATAAATTACAACGGCTAATTACTGGAATTGGGCCCATTTTCCTAACCTTAACGTCCACTTCTTCATCTTCTTCTTATTAAAAGCAACCATTTTCATCTCCTTCATATTAAAAGGAACCAATTTCAGAAAAACACAACCCCCATCTTCACCTTCCACATCTAATCTTTTCAAGCTCGTTATATTTATTCAATTAAGGTGCAATACATAAGGTAAGATGGTTATTCTTCTGTCAATTCTCGTATTAGAGTTCATATTGAATGGAGAATTCGGGTCCATTTTGTCGATGTGGAGATGCAACTGAACTACTAATTTCATGGAGCACAGACAACCCTGGTCGTCGATTCTACGGCTGTAAAAATTACGAGGTAACCTTAGATTGTTATAATCATTATTTCAAGATTTTATAACTTCATTTCAAATTGTTTATGGATTTGCATAAAGATAAAAAAAACTGGGTGTAAGTATTTCGCATGGTTTGATCCCCCGACTCATGAACACTTGAAGCCAGTGATTTTGGGTCTGCTTAAGAAGAAGAAGCAGTTTGAAGCGCATTTGTAGGAATTCAGAAAACAGAGGAATTGGAGGAGACTTTTTTTTTTCTTCTGATTTTCGGATTAATCATCATTAAGGACATTGTATTTGGTAGTTTTGAGCACTGCTATAGTGTGTAATGATACTCCCCTGTATTGGGTGTTCATGTATTTGGCTTATTGATGTTGTAGTTGTCTATAAGGGTTATCCCCTATTTTATTAGAGATGTACAAGCTCTTGCGTTATATTCCTATTTAGCTCATTGAAGTTGTTGGTCATCTCTTATGTTATGTTCATATTTAGCTTTGGTAACCAAACATAGGTAATGCAGCTTTTGTATAACCAAAGTAAACCAGTATAAAAAGAAGACCTAAATATATTTCATTTCACAAAATAAGTGTTCAATAGTAGACACCAACACGGATTAGCAACACTTTACAAAATATAGCACTTAGTTGTCCATAGCAACACTTTACAAAACATAATACATTGTTTTCCATAATATCACTTAACAAAACATAAATCTTGAACTACAACCAACATCTTCATTTCTTTTCTTGCTTCTTCATTGGTTGAGATTATGAACTAGCTTGATTAAGATTGTGTTGTGATTCTGCAGTTCTTTGAAGTTGTCTTGTGCTTATGGCTTTTTTTCCCATCCACCTCAAGCCGGCACTTCTTGGTTGGTAAGCACATTCCTCCCCTGAAGTTGTAGACCTCTTAGTCTTAGTTTCGGTGCTAATGGCCCTTGGATATTGTCCTCCACTCTGCCAAAGTACAATATACTTAGTTACAATATTACATTCAATAGAAGCAAGATATACTAATTATAGCTTTAGTTAGTTCACTTACAGTAAAAGAAGTGAACTCATTCCTTGCTTGAAACAACCCAATTCCACTGCCTCTACCTCTTCCAACCCTCTACCTGTTGCAGAAACTCCTTTACCTCTTGCTGATAGTGAACTAGATGATATAGTAGTATTAGTTCATCTTCCTCTTCCTCTTCCTCTACCCCTTTCAGCAGCAGAGGAAGGTGTACCATTTGGTACAACATTTCTAGCAGTAGCATTTCCAGCAACAGTTTTTTTAGTGGGGAATCCCCTCTTGTTGTGTCCACACACACCATAGAGGGAACAAGTCATCTCCATAACTCTCCTTGAAAGCTTCCCAGATTTTGGATGTTCAGTTTTTTCTCTTTTTCTAATTTTTTTGGTTTACCAGACATCTTTCTAATAGGGGGGTTCAATAGGGGGTGGCCCGAAGATGGCCACTGTTTCATACACGATACATGCTGGATAAATATTGAATAAGCCTTCAAGTAAGTGGTTACGATACCAATGTGCAATATGGTGAATAGGCTCCATGTCCTTGAAATGCATGCTAGCAATTGCATGACAACAGGGGATATCTTTTAACTGACAAGCTCTGCAACTATATGTCATATTCACTAAGGATACCACTTGCTTGTATTTAGGATCTTTAATTTCATAGCCTGTTTCACCATTCCATCTTGGAGTACACTTCATAGACTTTGCTAAATTATCCTGGTAAACCTGCATTGCTATTGGGGAGATATCAATATCTATGTCTCACAGAACTCTCTCATCTTACCTATCTTAATCATCAATTTATTATGATTCCTCTAACATTATGATGATTGTCTTGTGTCTCTCAGCCGGAATCCAGGAATTGAAAGTTTCACACATGTCGTTGTCAATAATATCACACTTCTTATCACAATTGAAATAAGCTCTGCACCATGTTTCTTTTATGTAGTGGAGTAAACTTTCAAATATACCATCCCCAAGCTTGTCTAGCATATCAAGTTGGTCATTCAATTCTGCAATACCAGAAGCTCTTGCACATCTTCAGAAAGTTTTTCTCCTCTCCAATCCTCTCCATTTTTTTGACCAATTTACAAGGATGTGCCTAGCACGCATCCTGCATTCACACTCAGGCAACAAATCTTACAATATTAATTAAACCTTGAAGCATTCAAAAAAATAATAGTTACTGAAACAGAACAGTTAATGTTAAACACTGAATAAGCCTAGTGACTGAAGCGAAACAGTGCTTCTGAAATTAGTTACTGTCTGAAAATAGTTAATAAAGGAAAATAGTTACTAAGGGAAAATATTACCTTCTGTATATCAGACATAATTGTAAGGTCTCTACCATCTTCTAAGCCCAATTCTTCACTCATACACTTCGTAAACCAAGTCCAATTGAATGTGTTCTCCACCTCTACAACTTTCAATACAATTGGAAATATCTGATTGTTTTCATCTTTGGAGACAGCTACAAGAAGTTGTCCCTTGCAAACTCCTTTCAAGAAACATCCATCAAGACAAATAATTCTTCTGCATCCTTCCAGCCAGCCCCTTTTCATGGCATGTAAACAAACATAGATTTTAGAAAATACTAGTTTTCCATCACCTTGATCTTCTTCTTTCACCACACATGTACTCACAGGATTGGTCTGCAAAATCATACCTCTATAGTCATAGAGTCTTTTAAATTCTTGATCCACATCACCAATGATTTCTTTCAATATCTTAGCTCTAGCCCTATGGGCAGTTAATCTCCCTACATAAAGGTCCAGTTCTTGCTTTATCAATTTTCTCAACCAAATCTTCATACCTGATTGTGATATAATTCTGCTCTTGTATCTTTTTGCAAGATATCTTGAATTACACAACTTGTTCTTATTGGTTGTATAACACTTGTGCACTGATTATATTTTTTTACCTTAAAATTATTGGATCTGCGATCTTTACTAGCTGCTAAAAGGCATCCACATTTAGGTACCATACATTTAACCCTCACCCTATATGGCTCATTTATGTACTTCTCAATCTGTACCCTTTTTTTAAATTGCATATTTGGTGACTGCTTCCCTAAACTCATCAACATTTGCAAATATCAATCCAAACTCCCAAGTTATTTTCTTGGCAGTAGGATCAAAGACCAATCTCTTCTTTTTCTTTTTTTCCCCCTCTATTTTCCTATTATGTTCTTCACCAACTTCACCTTCCACATCTGAAGAAAAGCTTTCATCATCTAAAGAACTAAAGTATGGCTCATCAGTCCCAATTAGACCTCCATACCTATTTTGCTTACTACCTGTACAGATCTCATCAAACCCAATGTTTACACCTACTTTATTTATATTTATATCATCTCTCCCTTTAGGCTTTTCACTTCTTTTTCTCCTGCTTCTCTTCACCTGCTCTCTACCTTCACCCAACTCCTCATGGATATCAGATTGGAGATCATTGTCATCAGGAACATTCAAGTCAACATCATTAGAACTATCAGAAGTTGTCACAATCCGGATTTTCTACCGCCGGGATCGTGATGGCGCCTACTCGTGAAAGCTAGGCAGACCAACACATACATTTTAACGCATTAGTTATTAACTCAAACAGTAATAATTAGTAAATAAAGCTAAGAAGATATAAAGTGCGAAAGTTTTATAACAGCTCAAAGTTCTAAAACAAGGCTACCCAACGATCTAGTGTCACAATTTCACGAACATCTACGGATTTCTACAAACATTGGTTTAAAAGAAATACAGTTGTTCTTGAAATGAAAAGAGACAGGAAATCTAAAACATAAGGAAGGGGAATCCAGGGTTTGCGAACTCCGACAGATCTACCTCGGGTCTCCTATGGACTGAAGGCACAGAAAGTGTAGAGTGCAGTATCAGTACAACCGAACCCGTGTACTGGTAAATGTCGAGCCTAACCTCGGCGAAGTAGTGACGAGGCTAGGACACGACAACCATATATACTTGTGTAGTTAAATCATATTCGAGAAACAATAATAACAAAATTGAACAGATAAAGACGGGAAAGGGAAATATGCTGAGGGGAATATCAAATTCTGACAAAAGTAAAGTAGAGAAGCAAGGTAAATATCAACTTTGAACCAACAGAAATTATAACACAATAACAAGTGCACTGCATCACCCTTCATGCTTTTACTCTCGTCCTCACCATAGAAATAACAGAAACGGTAGGGCATCACCCTTCGTGCTTTTACTCTCTCATAATCATGGCACGGCATCACTCTTCGTGCATGTTAACTCACAAAAATATGGCACGATATCACCCTTCATGCATTAACACTCACTGAATATGAAACGACATCACCCTTTATGCATTAACACTCTCTCACAATATCGTGCACGACATCACCTTTCGTGTTTTACACTCTTCCTCACCCAAACAATAGAAACAATAATATCCCGGCAAGGGAATCAGCTATAACCAATCTCGTTTCAACAGTTAACTTCACAAAATAAGTCTCAACTTGAGTCAATACTCAACAATGATCAAATACCAAGAAAATATCATAGGACTTGTTCAACATGGATAATTATCAATTTAAACATGAACAACACATAATAAGAGTCACAACAATCATAGTATAAGACTCACTTGCATGCTCGATACCAATGTATAGATACTCGTCACCACACCTATACGTCGTACTCAACACTAACACGTAGCAAATAAGACATAACACCTATTCCCTCAAGCTAAGGTTAGACCAAACACTTACCTCGATTCCACGGCTAAAAATCAAGCCTCAATTACTGCTTTTCCTTTGATTTCCAATTCCAAACCGCTCGAATCTATGCATAATTAACTAATTAATATTTAATGTTAAATAAACCAATTCTAATGCATGAGTATAGATTTTCCAATGTTTTCTCCAAAAAGTCAAAAACGGACCCCGGGCCCGCTTGATTAAAATTCGAAGTTCGAACCAAAACCTGACTACATATTCACCCACGAACCCAAATATGCAATTGGTTTTGAAATCCGACCACAATTTAAGGTCCAAATCCCCAAATTTTGAAATTCCTAAATTCTACCCAAAAACACCCAATTTCCCATGAAAAACCCTAGATTTTGAGATGAAATCATGTAAAAAGATGAAATAGATTGAATAAAATGAGTTAGAAATCGTTTACCTATGATTTGGGGAAGACTCTCCTTTGGAAAATTGCCTATATGAGCTTAGGGTTTGAAAATTTGAGAAATGAGTTCAAAATTCCGTCCAAGTTATGTTTTGATCAGTTGCAGATGTCGCATTTGTGACAGGAGCTTCACAATTGTGAAGATCGCAAATGCGAGACAGGCTTCGCAAATGCGAACCTGCTGCATGTCTCCTACTATCGCAATTGCGAACAATTTGTCGCAATTGCGAAGGTTGACCCTCTCTGTTAACTTCGTAAATGCGAAGGAATGTTTGCAAATGCAAACATGCTGGCCCAGCCTTTTGGTCGCATTTGCGATGAAAGGCTCGCAATTGCCAAGCTTGTGAAGCTCGCAATTGAGAAGCCTGATCTCGCAATTGCGAGATCAGAAGCCTGCAACAGCTGAAGCATACCAGCAATATTTTCCTAAGTCCATCCAAAACTCACCCGAGCCCTCAGGGCTCCAAACCAAACATGCACACAAGTTTAAAAACATCATACAGACTTGCTCGTGTGATCAAATCGCCAAGATAACATCTTAAACAACGAATTTAACACCAAAACTCATGAAATTCTCAAGATAGTTCAAAATTTCTATTTTCTCAACTAAGGGTCTGATTTATATCAAATCACTTCCGTTTTCACCAAATTTCACAGATACGACTTAAATAATATGTCAAACCTGTACCAGGATCCGACATTAAAATACGTGCCCGATACCAACGAGATTACACACTATTCCATTTCTTAAAATTCTTATAGTTTCCCGCAAACAATTTTCTTTAAAAATTTATTTCTCGGGCTAAGGACCTCGGAATTCGATTTCGGGCATATGCCCAAGTCCCATATTTTACTACGGACCCTACGGGACCGTTAAATCACGGGTATGGGTCCGTTTACCAAAAACGTTGACCAACGTCAACTTTAATCAATTTTAAAGGCAAATTTCAATATTTTTCTTAAATTTTGCATGAAGGCTTTCCGAAAATGCGCCCAACTACGCACGCAAATCGAGGAGAAATAATAAGGTTTTCAAGGCCTCGAAACTTGGATTTTGAATTCTAAAACACAAGATGACCCTTTGGGTCATCATATTCTCTACCTCTAAAACAATCGTTCGTCCTCGAACGGACATAGAAAAATACCTGAGTCGGAGAAAAGATGGGGATATCAGCTCCGCATATCGGACTCGGGCTCCTAGGTAGCTGGCGCAATAGGCTGACCTCTCCACTGAACATGAACCGAAGGATAACTCTTCGATCTCAACTGTCGAACCTGCCTATTTAGTGTGAGCACGTGATTTTTGTTTCGAACGACAATCGCTCCAAAAGAAATAAAAAATAATAATAATTGGCCCTGCTGTACAAATTTTGGATTTTTACATGGCACTTTGTTGGTTATTTACAATTTTGCCCATTTTTACTTTATTAAAACAAAATACAAAAATGTGTGTGTCATGCATAATTCGAACCGTAATCCGGTCGTTAAATAGAAAATCATAAATAGGCATCTTCGTCTGTGATTTTGATTTGTTTTGATTTTACCTGTTTTGAAATATCTTAGTGTGTGTGCAAATAATTGTATTGAGTGTGTATTTAATTTTTAATTTGATTTTTGCTTAGTTTTTGTTTTTAAAATAAATAAAAAAAAAAGATCAGCAATTATTCCGGATTGGGCCAATTTATTAAAATTGGCCCAAACAAACAACGTTCAAACCAGGCCTACCCGGTCCGCACCAGCTGATACCCAGGGTGTCCAAATGACGCCGTTTTGGTCCAAACTGATCTGGGCCGTTGATCTCAGATTGATCAACGGCCAAGATCACCTCCCCATAACCCATTAATGGCCCCGACCCGTTTCCACCCGGATCGACCCAAACCCTCTAAAAAATGAAACGACACCGTTTCTTTCGAGCTGAAGGATCCTGGCCCTTCATCACATCTCATCCAACGGCCAGGATCCGCCTACCCACTAACTATATAAGCTCATAATCTTACCCTGCCCCCCTATCCGAACCCCAGCCTCCCGTCTTCACCATCTTCCCCATTAAACCCTAGAGCCGCCCCTGTATCCTTCACCATGAAAACCGGCGGCACGGACGCCGGTGACCTCGCCCTTAACACCATAGAACCCCCGTGTCGTCCTGAACCCAAATCTACCAACCACACACCTCGAATCCTATCCCACCTTCTCGAATCTTCATTTGAAGATTCGAGTCGGAACCTAATCTATACCGATCCGCCTTAAATTCATACCAGACACTCCCCAGACCCCCCTCGTGACCAAACCGTACTTGGTTTGGTCCGAATCTGATCAGGGAAGCATGAATCCCAGATCTGAGTTTTGGAACTTTGTGATTCTTCGTCACTGGTCCGTGTTTTATTCGAGCCAAAGAAATTAAGGCCTAATGGACCTTAATCGAGGTGTTTCTCATCTGAGAAACACTTCGATTAAAGTCCGTTCAGCCTTAAGAAAGGTCTGTCCAAATCCGAGTTCAAAACTTTTGATTTTTCGAGTTTTAAGGTGAGTTTGCTTTCTTTCCTTTACTTGTTTTAGTCCGTGTGATTTGTTTTAAAAGCTGTTCGTGATTGTTGAAGTCTGTTTTGTTTTGAGTTTCTATTAATTGTGTCCTGTCCACTTTGCCTGAACTTTTGTTGCTTGATTGAGTATCTTCTTCTACTTGTTCTGATAGTGTGTACGTATGTATTTGTTGTGTAATAATTGAGCGTCAAATGTTGACTGATCAATTGGTTCCTCGAGTACCACTTTGCTCAGTCAGTATAACTCGAATCATGTATCGATACTGTTTAGGTGTCTGATTTTTGGCTACGATTGTATATGTTAATGCTAATATAGTCGAGTCGACATGTGTCGTCAATTAGTTTCAACTGTCTGAACAAAAAAAAATAAATCGATTTGCTTCTGTTGAACATTGCATGAATCAATTAAGAGCCAAGTTCAGTTACTTATAGTTGTTAATATGATTTCAGAAACCTAAGGCTTGGTTTGTAATTGAAATCTGAGTTGATGGCATGTGCACTTGTGCACAGCATGTGCATTGTGCATAGCCTGTTTTCCTGCATAAAAAGGCTTTTGATTTAAAAATGGTTTGACAGCATATGCTGTCAGATATATTCTATTGCCCATACTTTGCTTTAGTTTAAGAAGTATTAAACCTTTTAAAGGGTAAGTCTGCCAGGGAATGTTGATGGGGGTTAATACTTAAATAACTAATTGGAATCTGAAAATGTGAAGGCACATGGGAGGGGTGTTGATACTCTAAACAGGCTGTTAAAAGGGGTAAGGTGAAGGCTTATAAAGGGAGAACCCTGAAGATTAGAAAGGGGGACATCTGATAAAAACAGAGGATTAGAGGTTAGAGACCCCTGGAGGATTAGAGGAAAAAACACACACACACACAACAGAGGGAAACACACTGTGAGGATATAGAAGAAAAAAGAGAGAAAGGGGATACACACTGAGGAGTATACACACACAGACACATACAGAGAGGGAAGCACACTGTGAGGAATTTTGAAAGAGAGAGCTGAAATACATACAAATAGATACACAAATACAGAAGTAGAAAGAGAGTAAGAAAGAGATAAAACAAATTAGGAAATCAGAAACTTGGTTTTGTTTGGCTGAAGTTCATCTGTTGTCAATGCGTTAGGCAGTGTTGCTTCTTCTAAATTTCAATCAGGATTATTGTTAGTGTTTGTTGCATCTGGTATATCTCGGAATTGGATTGTCTGGAGTTTTGTTTCCACCACACTGTGTGCTGCTCCATTTGGCTGCTTTCTCTTCAACTATAGCTCCACTTATTGCGATAAAATCTGTTCTGCTGTATTGTTTCGATTGCTGCTGCTATTCTGTCCTGCTGCTATTGCTAGTCCTGTTTCTTGCTGCTGCTGATTTCCACATCTTCTTCTTCTTCTCCTTCGCATTTTCAGTATTTCCAGGTACACATTTCAAGTCTCATATTGATGTAACTGAAACAGTTTGAAAGCATGAAATGAAAAAGGTTGAAGAAGTTCAAAGTTATTTGTTGTAATATTCACGGTATATTAATGGGCCTGTGTAGTTGTTAGTTCCCAATTCAATAGTACGAAAATGTATGTTAACTAATACTCATCTGAGCTTAGTCCTTCATGTTTTAGTTTGTAGCTATTTGTTAATACGGGGTATGGATACTCCAAACTTATACTATGCTTACTTGTTTT
This sequence comes from Nicotiana sylvestris, assembly GCF_000393655.2. Lineage (NCBI taxonomy): Eukaryota > Viridiplantae > Streptophyta > Magnoliopsida > Solanales > Solanaceae > Nicotiana > Nicotiana sylvestris. The sequence goes on along the minus strand of NC_091061.1, from coordinate 154,901,384 downwards.
TATTTTAGTCTTTTTGCTAGGTCTCGTTAGGCAGTACATAAGATCATATTCAAATCCCATTAGTAACAACGCCTAGTAGTTAATTCCCTTAATTCAGCCCCAATAAGTCTAGTTAAATTCAATTCAAGAAACGTTTGGACACAAGTATAACATTGGGTCAATCTCGAATATAATTTCTTTGTCCAATTAAAGTATGTTTCACAAGTTATGACATCCCTCCACTTTGTAAATAATTAATCAGAAATTGATAAGAATCCGGATTAAGCAAAAGCATATAGTTAAATTAGCATGTTCCTTTTCTTTTAGTTTTAGGGACAAACACATTAGAAATGTAGTCACTGTAGAATACCCTTCTAAAATAATGAGACGAGCCTCGCCAAATAAAAATGCAAATTGCGGGGCCCTCAATAAATAACCATAATAAGTATCTTAGAATTCAGGCTAGGCCGCTTAGCGAATCTCACGGCCTTCCACCAAATAATAACGCGCTAGACTCTTCAGGCACGATTTAAGTAAACTATATTCTTAAATTCGGGTGCACATTGATGTGACCCAAATCCAAATCTCAACGGAGTCAAAATGTGTTAACAACTACGGGTGCATTGATTGTGACGTGGTTCGAGATGCATTTTCACGATGTTGCAATTCTATAAAAATAAGTGATAATGATAAAAGCGGTTTAAACTTAATAAAAGCACGTAAGTCATAACATGTATTTAAATCAGATATTTAGCCATTATAACAATTTAAGCGACCGTGCTAGAACCACGGGATTCGAGGGTGCCTAACACCTTCCCTCGGGTCAACAGAATTCCTTACTTAGAATTTCTGGTTCGCAGACTTCATTTGGAAAAGTCGAAAATTTCCTCGATTTGGGATTCAAGATAAACCGGTGACTTGGGACACCAAAAGCCAAACCTTTCCCAAGTGGCGACTCTGAATTAAATAAATAATCCCATTTCGAATATTGTCACTTAAATTGGAAAAACTCCACCCGCGCATTTAACCCTTCGGGGCGGGCGCGCAAAAAGGAGGTGTGACAGCTCTGGCGACTCTGCTGGGGATATTAACCCAGAACCACTGGTTCAGGGTTCAAGAATTCGAGCTTAGAATAATTGTTATATTTGGCTTTATTATCTGATCTTTATTACATGTTTTTGCATAACGTGCTAAATGTTGTCTTTTACCGCTTTGATATTATCTGAACTGTATATAAACTGTGCCGAAACCCTTCTTTTCTTACCTCCGGGGAGAAGCTCGCTGGTCGAGACTCCCTATTCTGTTAGTGTCAATACCTGAAATAAGAAAGAGGTCGGACAAGTTACAAAGCCGGACGATCTCGCGGGTCCCTGGTACGTAGCCCCCCCTCGACTCGAGTTGTCCGCTCGGGTACACAGTCTAGAACAAATACCCAGGTTACGAACCTAGAATAACTTGACTTCATGTCGGATCCCTAGTAGGAACGCTTATCTGCATCATGTCGCATTTGACTTAGGGGACTCAACACAGGGGTTGGGTCCGTCTAGGACAGGCAACCTGAAATAAAAAGACCACCCTGCTGCATCCTATTTGTTTTGTGCATTTATTTGCTTCGGTTCCGCATGCTGACCGGTTTCTAAAAAAGGAAAATAGCAGCGTAGGGAGATAATTACTTATTTTGGAAAAATGAAACCAATGTTCAAGTATTGTCAAAACCTCGCCGGAATTTTTCTAAAAAAAAGAATAAAAACAAAATTTGTCTTCTTAGTTTGAATTATTAAAAAAAAATAAAAAAAAATTTTCTTTCATGTCCAAAATAAAAAAAAGAAGGTATTTATTTAAAAGTAAAAAAAAAACTGGAAAATTCATAATTCAAAAAATGTGTTGTTTCTTTTGTAGTACCCCTTTTATAAATTCAGACTAATAGTCCAAATATTGCCTAAAAAAAAAATTCTTTAGTCTTTATCTTTTTTTTCAAAATAATAATAAAAAAATACTTATTCTTGATTTCTAGGTTTATTTGATTTTCTCTATTCATGATATGCCCGAACTACGCCGGTTTGATTCTCACCGGATGTGAGATACGTAGGCAACCCTCGTCGGGTTCAACCCCCATTTTTGCTAAAATAGCCAAAATCAATGAATAAAAAAAATGCGTTTCAAACTTTAAAAAAAGAAAAAGAAAAAAAGAGTCGTAAATAAATCGGGTGACGCTGTTTTGTCATAAATAGCCGAATGTTCCCGAAAGGGACGCGGGAAGGCTGACTTTGCATAAATAGCCACTTTTGGGTCTTGTTTAGCATTTTGTCCAGTAGACCCACACAGCCTTAAAATCTTCGTCCCCGAAGTGTTTAAAGGCCGTGTTCAAAACTTGATCCCCTCTGTAAAATATTTTGAGTCAAGTCATTTTTGTTAAAATCACCTTAATAAATGTGCAGGATGAGCACGATGCAAAATGAACATTTTTCAATAATGACCAAAATCCCTGTCAAGTTACGGCTATGGTGGAATGATCTAGGTGTTGAAGGACAAAATGAGGTTAAGAAATATCTGAAAGGTCTTGTGGGTCTGTTGGAAATCCAGCCTCGGGGAGATATCATAAGAGCTTTGGTTACCTATTGGGACCCGGCGCACAATGTTTTCCATTTCTCTGATTTTGAGCTCACCCCGACTTTGGAAGAAATGGCCGGATACATCGGGAATACTGAACTTCCGTTGAGGGAAAAATACTTGGTCGCCCCGAGAGTCGTCACGGTACATCGGTTCCTAGATTCATTGAAGATACCTAGAACAGTCCACAACCCGGATCTGGCAGCCGGATTTTGTACTCCATGCTTCATATATGATAGGTACGGTCATGAGGGGGGATTCAATAATCCAATCAACAAACTGTGCAGCAAAGGAGTTCGTCAGAAGTGGGACGAGCACAGACGGGTAGCGTTCATGATAATGTTCCTGGGTCTTCTGGTATTTCCGAGGAAAGATGGAAACATTGATTTGAAGATATCTGGGGTCGTCAGCACTTTACTCACGCAAAGTGACAGTACTCTCGCGCCTATGGTGGTATCCGACATCTTTCGAGCTCTCACAGCTTGTAAAGCTGGGGGAAATTTCTTCGAAGGTTGTAACTTGCTCCTACAGATATGGATGACCGAGCACCTCTGCCATCATTCCGAGATTTTGAGCCATGGTTCCCCGGAAAAGACCCGCATAGAAGAATCTTACACGAGAACCAAAGAGATCATTTTGCCCAAAGGAGTCCTGGCATGGACCTCGTTCTTTCAAGCTCTTACTGCCAGCCAAATACAATGGACGTTGGGATGGTTGCCTGTTGATGAGATCTTATATATGTCGGCGGCTAAAACTCATTTCTTGCTGATGGGGCTTAAGAGCATTCAACCTTACGCACCCGGCCGAGTTTTGAGACAGTTCGGAAGATGCCAGACAGTACCTCATGAGGAAGATCTTAGCGCTCAAGCAGTTGAGATAAGTCCTAACGGACAGTTCCCAGAAGCAAAGATTCGCCAAATCTGGAATGAGGGTCAATATTTGAAATCAGATACTTGCGTGCGGGATCGAGCCAAAGGAGAAACGGCGCCAGGTTACCTTGCATGGTACAGAAGGGAACTTGAGCATGAAAGGCCAGCTAAGAGACCCCACATCCGGAATTTCACCGAGTCATCGCAAAGGCATTGGGATTGGTTAGCAAAGGAAAGAGGCTATTGTGCCGAAATCAGCAGGTTAAAGCAACAAGTAGAAGGCATGAAATACGAGCACAACGTGCAAATTGCTACCGATCTGGGAGAGCGGAACAGGTTAATTCAAGAAAATGAAATGCTCAGAGCCCAGATCAAACAGATAAGGTTGGATGCAGATAAACAGCCAAGGCGTCGATCAGACGAGCACCTGATAAAAAGGCTAAAAAGCGAGATCAGAGAATGGCAAGATGGTTTGGAGAAATCTGAAAACGTCATAGCAGAGCTCAAAGCGCAGTGGGATACAAGAGCAGATAAGCATCGTCGATACCTGAATCAATTGGAAGGCGACCACGAGAAAACTGTTGCTAAAATAAAGAGAGAGATGGCTGCACTTGAGATCAAAGCAGTTAATCAGGCCAAGGATTTCCAAATTGAGAGCAGATACTGGTACGACTCAATAGCCCAGATGAAGTTGGAAGTACGGCGACTGAAGCATCAGCATGTACAAGATGCTCAAGTCTTCAAGATATGCAGCGATCAGATAAAACGCCTGCTCGTAGAGAAGAAGCAAACCAGAGATAGGATCAAGGCCATTGCCCATGCCATCACCAGACGATGCCTACGATGTGAGAACATGTCCAGCGTTACCGTCCTCTCAGCAGTAATGGGTTATGTCAAGCAGACTATGCACGAGCTGGAGCAACTTGAGAGGTATCTCACGCCTAGGACCGCGGCGAGGCCGAACGATGCCCCGCGGACACCAATTTTCAAAACCATAATGCATTCATAAGTCGAATCTGTATCTTAGCATTTTCTGCCTGTTTTCCATCAGGGTGATTTTAGTCTATGTTGAGTCTAGGTTTACTTTCGAAGTTTGCTTTTTCTTTCGCAAAATGTAGTTGTAATAGACCACTTCAACAATAAAAAGGTTGCTTCTTTTACGCCATTTGTGTTTTTCGAACTACGTAATGATCTGATTCACGTAGGCATCGTGATACGTAGGCAATCCTCATCGGATCCGGTCGCATTTCTTTTACTACAAAATAAAAAAAAAACATAAAAGAAAAACAAAAGAGAAAAAGAAAAGAAAGAAAGAAAACTAATAAAAAATGCCGGAATGACGCATGCTCTCGTAGCAAACATATAGTAGTCCACTTAACTGTATAGGTGCATCATGCCCAACGTGAGATTAACTATCTGTTATTTGCTACAAATTAACCGTGCGTTTGTCATTGAGTATATCCAGGGTTTTTGAAAAGACGGTTGGTTTGGTGAAAGTCTGGCCTCGCACTCATATTTCACGAGGTCAAGGAGAAGTGTTCAACTACCTGTTGTTAGGGCCAGAAGCAGTACTCACACTTACTTCACCAGGTCAAAAGGAAGTGTGGAAATGTCTTCAGAAATTCCATTGCAAACGATCCCTGTTTCTGAGGAGAGCTCAATCTCAGCCGTCCTCACACCTGAATCCGCAACTGCGGAGGAAAATAGAATCCTACGGCTCCGCATGTTGGAAATGCTGGACGACTGGAACAATGGGAAAGAGCCGCCAAGTGTCGTCCCCGGATTCCCTGAATTATTCTCCAGGTCAAGTGGGACTTCTAATGTCCCCATAAATTATCCTGCTACCCCATTCGGGTACCCAGCCACCTCAGCCTTCTCTGCTGGATCGCCTTCTGAGCCTCATCCCCGAATGTCATCCACTGATGCAAGCATGAACATCTTTACTGCATCGCCTTGCCCGGTTACAGCACAGCCTACCACGTACAAGCCAAGTTTTGACTCATCCTCTTTTACATTCCAAGCACCATCGTTCTCAATGGAACCAACTAGGTTCGCTACCAGTACTAATCCTCTACCGCCTCAGTGCGAGCTTGCACCAGGGCAGGATCAGAACCCCAGAATTGCAGAACAAAATGAGATTGCCAAGAGAATGAGAAGCCTTGAACAAAGTTTGAAGAATATGCAAGGATTGAGCGGACAAAAGAGCGTCTCTTACGCCGACCTGTGCATGTTCCCTCACGTGCACCTGCCAACGGGTTTCAAGACCCCCAAGTTTGAGAAATACGATGGGCACGGTGACCCCATTGCACATCTTAAGAAATACTGCAACCAATTGCGGGGAGCCGGCGGAAAAGAAGAACTGCTAATGGCATATTTTGGGGAAAGTCTAGTAGGGATAGCTTCGGAATGGTATATGGATCAGGAAATGTCCCGATGGCATATATGGGATGATCTCGCCAGAGATTTTGTAAAACAATTCCAGTATAACATCGACATTGCGCCAGACCGAAACTCTCTGTCGAATTTGAAGAAGAAACCTTCTGAAAGCTTTAGAGAGTATGCTATTAAGTGGCGTGAACAGGCGTCGAGAGTGAAGCCTCCCATGGATGAAGTGGAAATGGTCACTACCTTTCTCCAGGCTCAAGAGTCTGACTATTTCCAAAACATGATGTCAGCCATGGGTAAGCCATTCGCGGAAGCGATCAAGATTGGAGAGATGGTGGAAAATGGTTTGAAAACAGGTAGGATTCTGAGTCAAGCAGCCATAAGGGCAACCTCCCAGGCCGTCCAAAGCGGGTCCGGAGGAACGACAAGGGGGAAGAAGAAGGAAGAAACGACTATGGCAGCCTCTGAAGCAAGGGAGTATCGTCATCCCAGGCCCCATTTTCCGGAAAGAGCCCCACAACACTACTACCCCCACTCAAATTTGGCATATGCTCATCAACCTTATATGGTCATGAATGCCCAACCTTATAACCATCCACCACAACAAGCCAACCGAGGCCCAGCTCCACCTCCCAGAAATCAGCCTCCTTACCGCAACCACTATAACCCACAGCCCCCGCAGAATAACTACCGCCCCCAGGAGCCACCTCGACGGCGGACTTTCACGCCCATCGGTGAACAATACTCTACTTTGTTCCCTAAGCTAGTCCAGTTGGGTTTCTTGCAACCAATCCCCCAAACGAGGCAAAACCCAACATCGCCTTCTTACAAAGCCGGAGTCAGATGCGCCTATCATTCAGGGGCCGAGGGACATGATACAAACGACTGCTGGTCATTGAAAAGAGTGGTCGAAAATTTGATAGAGCAGGGGAAAATAGTGCTAAGGGACGAAGAGATCCCAAATGTGACTAACAATCCATTGCCCGCTCACAATAATGGGCCGCTGATCGGCATGATTTGTGAAGACAAAGAGTTCGACCCTGCTTTGAAAGCCATAATTGCCATTGTCGACACGGGGAAGAGGCCTGAAATAGACCAAAAATCAGAAAAGGGGGAGGAGGCCAAGGTTGCATAAAGAAAGTGCCTGAAAAGAAGGTGGAGAAGAAAGTGGTACCGGTAAAGGATGGAGTTCTTTACATACCACGAGGTCAAGCTGAGAAGACGCAGAACTTCGGAATCAAAAAGACAAAACCTATGTACGTGCCAAAAGGGGCCTATGTGGTCCGGGGGACGATTCAACCACCTCGGCCGAATGAGCCAGTGGTTATCGGACGCGTGCCACAAAAGCCAATGACCAACCCGTCCACAGTGCCGTGGAATTATCAAAAGACTTTGGTAATGTACAAAGGTAAAGAGGTCATGGGAGAACTTCCAGAAAATACTTTCATTGGAAGGTATTCAAATACCCAAGAACTGAACAACGCCACACAAAGGCGCTTCCCGCCAAAGAAGCCCGTGAGTGTTGAAGAAGCGGAAGTGTTCTTCCAACAAATGAAAATGCCGGATTACGAAGTGATAGATCAGCTGCGCAAGTACCCTGAGCAAGTATCCATGCTGTCATTATTGATGAGGTCGACCGAGCATCAAAAGATCCTGCTGAAAACCCTGAATGAAGCATATGTACCAGTTGAAACCTCGGTGGAGCAACTAGAGCGGATGACAGAAAGATTCTTCGCCGTCAACCAAATCTCTTTCAGCAAGAATGGATTTACCCCCGGAAGGAGCAGCACACAACAAGGCCTTGCATTTAACAGTTAAATGCGAGGACTACTATGTCAAGCGGGTAATGTTGGATGGGGGATCAGGTGTTGACATTTGCCCGCTCTCCACGCTACAAAGAATGGAAATTGGGACAGGAAGAATCCGACCCAACAATGTCTGCGTAAGAGCTTTCGACGGCATCAAGAGAGATACCATGGGAGAAATAGACCTGTTGTTGGTCATAGGACCAGTCGAATTTCGAGTAACCTTCCAGGTGATCGACATGGACACATCCTACAATTTTCTCCTTGGCAGACCTTGGATCCATGCGGCAGGAGCCGTGCCTTCCACTCTTCACCAGATGGTGAAGTTCGAGTACGAAGACCGAGAGATCGTGGTCCATGGGGAAGATGAGCATGCCATTTATCGGGACCCATCCATCCCGTACCTTGAACCAAGAGAAGGAAGCGAACATACGGTCTATCAAGCTTTCGAGGTTGTACTGGCAGAGCAGCACGAAGAGGGAATACCCTGCCCCCAGCCTTTCCTATCTAACGCCTCATTTATGGTGGCCAAAGAGATGATCCGGCATGGATTTAGGCCGGGGAAGGGGCTTGGGCGAACCCTTCAGGGAATAACAGAACCCATTACTTTGCCAATCATCAAGAAACCTTTTGGACTAGGTTTCAAACCTACTCCAGCAGACGAAGAGTGGGCAAAGAAAAGGAAAAATGAGGGTTGAAAGTTACCTCAGCCACTGCCGGATTTATATGCAACTTTCATCAGGCCGAGGTACATTGAAGAAGAAGATGATGAGGTCTTCACAGCTGAGGAAATCGAGGAGATATGTGGGGCAATGAGAGAGATGCTCTAAGAGGTCCACATGGTTCAACCAGGTGAAGGCACAAGCACTGCTGAGATGCTGTACATGGGGCCGAGCGCGCAACTTCGAAACTGGGAGGCCACGCCATTCCCGACTAGATGGAAGTCCGGGTAGACCTGTCCTGCCACCTTTCCTGTGTCACAAGTTATCTCCAGGACATAACTTGGACGTTTTCTTCTTTTTTCGTTGTTGTTTTGAATCCCTAGTTGTAAACATTGTTGTCTTCCAACGTTCCAAAGAAATTAAAAAAAAAATCGTCGTTGCTTTTCCATTCTTTCTTTTGTTCTAATTTTTTGTTATTTTTCCTTTTATCTTTCTTTTCAGTCCTAATAATGCGGCTTTAAATATGACATGCTTGCGGACTTCACGCCCAGATCACAATGAGTTATTTAACTGCGAATTAATGAACCCAGAACCAGAATATGATGCAGAAGAGGCTTTTAGGGAGATAAACCGAGAGTTGGAATATTTCGAGAATAAACCTAAGCCAAATCTGAATGACACTGAACCGGTAAATTTAGGAACCCCGGAAGAAATCTGGGAGACCAAGATAAGCATTCACACGGACAAGAAAACGCGAGAGGCGATAATTCAACTTCTTTTTGAATTCAAAGACGTGTTTGCTTGGTCATATGATGACATGCCGGGACTAGGTGTTGATCTAGTGGTTCATAAATTGCCGATTCATCCTGATTGTCCTCCAGTTCAACAAAAGCAACGAAAGTTCAAAACTGAGGTCAGTGACAAGATTAAAGAGGAGATCACCAAACAACTGAAAACGGGAGTGATTCGGGTAGTCCAATATACAACATGGTTGGCGAATGTGGTTCCAGTACCAAAAAAGGACGGGAAAACTCGGGTATGTGTAGATTACAGAGATCTGAACAGAGCAAGTCCTAAAGATAATTTCCCGCTGCCCAACATCCACATCCTCGTTGATAATTGTGCCAAACACGAGATACAGTCTTTTGTAGATTGTTATGCTGGGTATCATCAGGTACTGATGGATGAAGAGGACGCCGAGAAAACTGCCTTCACCACGCCTTGGGGCACCTACTGTTACCGGGTCATGCCATTTGGTCTGAAGAATGCTGGGGCTACTTACATGAGGGCCATGACTGCCATTTTCCATGACATGATGCACCAGGAAATAGAGGTGTACGTGGACGACGTGATAGTCAAGTCCAGGACGCAGGATAATCACATCCAAGACTTGAGGAAATTCTTCGAGAGATTAAGGAAGTATGACTTGAAGCTAAACCCAGCCAAATGCGCTTTCGGAGTTCCGTCGGGCAAACTTTTGGGCTTCATCGTAAGCAGGAGAGGAATCGAGCTAGATCCAACTAAGATAAAATCCATCAGAGATCTACCTCCCCCGAGAACAAAGAAAGACGTGATGAGTCTGTTGGGCAGGTTGAATTACATCAGTCGGTTCATTGCCCAGCTGACAAGCACGTGCGAGCCCATATTCAAGCTGTTAAGGAAAGATGCGGCGATCAAATGGACAGTTGAGTGTCAAGAAGCCTTTGATAAAGTCAAAGAATACCTTTCGAATCCCCCGGTCTTGGTCCCTCCAGAACCAGGAAGGCCACTTTTCTTGTATCTGACAGTCTTGGAGAACTCTTTCGGTTGCGTCCTCGGGCAACACGACGTAAGCGGAAAGAAGGAGCAAGCAATCTACTACTTGAGCAAGAAATTCACCGGCTACGAGGCCAAATACACTCTGCTGGAAAGGACATGCTGCGCTCTCACATGGGTTGCTCAAAAGCTGAGACATTATCTCCAAACCCACACTACGTTCCTCATAAGCAGGTTGGATCCTTTGAAGTATATATTTCAGAAACCAATGCCTACTGGGAGACTGGCTAAATGGCAAATCTTGCTTACGGAATTCGACATAGTTTATGTCACTCGCACGGCAATGAAAGCCCAGGCATTAGCAGATCATTTGGCCGAAAATCCGGTCGATGAGGAATACCAGCCATTGGATACCTACTTTCCAGATGAAGAGGTAAACACCGTAGAAGTGATCTCGGAGGAAGCTCATGTTTGGAAGATGTTCTTTGACGGAGCCGTGAACGCCAAGGGTGTAGGGATTGGGGCAATATTGATCTCGCCTTCCGGTCAGCATTATCCCGCCACAGCTAGACTTCGTTTCTTTTGCACAAATAATACAGCTGAGTATGAAGCCTGCATTATGGGCATGCATATGGCAATCGATCAGGATGTCGAAGACTTACTGATTATGGGAGATTCTGACCTGATCATCCGGCAAGCTCAAGGCGAATGGGAAACTCGGGATGTCAAACTTATCCCATACCGACAACATGTGGAGGACCTCAGCAAGCGCTTTACATCAATAGAATTCAGGTACATTCCGAGGTGTCACAATGAACTGGCAGATGCACTTGCTACTTTGGCTTCAATGCTACCCTACCCGGGCAACGCCCACGTCGATCCTTTGGAAATCCAAATCAAGGAAAGACACGGTTACTGCAGTGTAATCGAGGCGGGATCAAATACGCAGCCTTGGTACCATGACATCAAGAGGTTCCTGAAGACGCAAGAATACCCCGAGCACGCTACTGGAGATCAAAAGAGGACCATTAGGCGACATGCAAGTGGTTTCTTTTTGAGCGGTGAATTGTTATATAAGAGGACCCCGGACCTCAATCTCCTAAGATGTGTCGATATCGAGGAAGCGAGAAAGATCATGCACGAAGTACACGCAGGTGTGTGCGGACCTCACATGAACGGGTATGTCTTAGCGAAGAAAATCCTTAGAGCAGGTTATTACTGGATGACCATGGAAAAGGATTGCTTTAGCTTCGTTCGGAAATGTCATCAGTGTCAGGTGCACGGTGATTTGATTCATGCACCTCCCACGGAACTGCATCCCATGTCCGCACCTTGGCCATTTGTCGCCTGGGGCATGGACGTCATTGGACCAATTGAACCAAAGGCCTCGAATGGACACAGGTTTATACTGGTTGCCATAGACTACTTCACAAAATGGGTAGAGGCTGTCACTCTCAAGTCGGTCACTAAGAAAGCTGTGGTGGATTTTGTACACTCAAATCTTATCTGTCGCTTCGGTATTCCTGCGACTATCATTACAGATAATGCAGCAAACTTGAACAGTCACTTGATGGGAGATGTATGCGAGCAATTCAAGATAACGCATAGGAATTCCACGCCTTATCGGCCAAAGGCCAATGGTGCTGTGGAAGCGGCAAACAAAAACATCAAGAAGATTTTGAGGAAGACCATCCAAAGTTCCCGACAGTGGCATGAGCAGTTACCATTTGCATTATTGGGGTATCGCACTACGGTACGTACATCGGTGGGAGCGACTCCTTATCTTTTGGTTTATGGGACCGAGGCTGTAATACCGGCAGAGGTAGAAATTCCTTCGCTTCGAATCATTGTCGAAGCAGAAATCGAGGACAGCGAGTGGGTCAAGACTCGGTTAGAGCAATTGACGTTGATTGATGAAAAGCGGATGGCCGCAGTTTGTCACGGACAGTTATACCAACGAAGGATGGCCCGTGCTTACAACAAGAAAGTCCGACCCCGGAATTTCGAAGTAGGACAATTGGTACTGAGGCGTATTCTGCCGCATCATGAGGAAGCAAAAGGGAAGTTTGCTCCGAATTGGAAAGGCCCATACATCGTAAGGAAGATATTACCAAGAGGAGCATTGTATCTAGGTGATATCGAAGGAAATGACCCCGGCACAGCAGTAAATGCAGATGCAGTCAAGAGATACTACGTCTGAATCATACTCCAGTGGTCCTGACACGTTTGAAAATGGCGAAGGTTTTGTTCCCCACTACTCCCCAAACACTACCCAATTCTCTCTACCAACTTTTGAGCCGCTTACAAAACAAACAAAAAAAACAAAACAAAAAAAAGAAAACAAAACAAAACATTGATTGAAGCCTGAACTACGTTTGACTTGATTCCGAAAGGATACGTAGGCAGCCTCTCCCTGAGGTTCAGTCACACCAACAATAAAATCCCATTCACCCTGAAATTGAAACCGGGGCACGTCGAGCAGTTTAGAAGTTAGTATCATCTACCTCTCTTTACCAAGTACAAGCCTTCAAATCAATTACCGAATATGGTGGGGAACCAATAAGCGTCACAAATGGAGACCAGCACACTCTGAATTGAGAGAGATAAAATGAGAGAGTCTCGGCGGTGAAAACCTTCGGGCACCACGAGGCGACGGGAGTAGAGAAACCAAAATGAGAGAGCTTGTTTAGTAAAAACTCGCAAAGAGTGCTATCAAGCGATGACAGGAAGAGAAATGAGAGAGGTCAGCCAGCGAAAACCCGCAAAGGGCGCTGTTGGCCGAAAAAGAATGACTCCACCCCAAGAAGGTTTCGGCAAAGTGCCACCGGTTTGGAATCACAGATCTGTTCTGGTTCAGGAAAACGCAAGTTCTTAGAAGGTAAGACGTCCCGTCCCAAGAGCATGTCATGTCATTCAAAGCCAGCGTTATCTTCCTCAGATAAGTCTTTCTCGTCCTAAAAAGGACACTCTTTTTCTGATTTGTTTTCTCTTTTCTTTGTTTCTTTCGAATCCCTTTTGCATTTTAACCCCGAGTTCAGGACACACCGGAAAGGGCAGGTGGCAGGTTTGTTTGCACGGAATCCCGTCTCATGAAGGAAAGCGCCTCATTTCGTTGGTACGATTGCCCAAGCCTGATGAATCATGACATTTGATGGTGTTTTAAAGTAAAGAGGAAAGAGAGAAATCTTCCCCAGCAAGTCCACTTTCAGATAAATCCCCACAGAGTCTCCCTCTGTACAAATCCCCACAGAGTCTCTCCTTTTGAACAAATCTCCCGCAGAGTCTCCCCAATATGAAAAAAAAAACCGTTGGAATTTCCTCAGCACATCTCCAGCGAGTCCCTTTGTAAATATTCCCCAACAAGCTTACCCCAACGAACCCCAGAAAGTCCGCTTTGAAACAAATCCCCAGCATGCCCCGTTGTACAAAAATCCGCACAAAGAATCCACTTTGTAAATATCCCCCCCACCGAGCTTCCTTTTGTACAAATTCCCATAGAATACCTCCAATAAAATCCCCATTGAGAACCTCCAATCAAAACGGGACACAAAAAAAAAAGAAAAAAAAAAAGAGGCCTTACGAGGCAAATCATCGCAGAATCTGGAAACACAAGCCTGAGCAGTCTAAAGGGTTTCGCCATTCGAATCAAATCAATGGCGGAATTTCACAACAGAAATAAAGACGCAAGAAAGCAACTGGGAACGATCAAGGTCACCAAACCGACCGTCATTTCCGAACTAACAAATGATTCTTTGTCTGAAAGGTTGAAACAGGTCTAATCCAAGACAACCGTGCAAGAAGCAGGTGTCGCCTAAAGAAGAAGGTACACGGGTACAGGAAGTACTTCGGCAATGATGAATTCACTCGAAAGGTAAATTTCCACGAAACTCCCTTTCATCTTCTGTTAAAACAAGAAAACTCAAAAAATAGATCGTGTAGTGTTCTCGAGCTTTATCCCCAGCCAGTCAGCATTAGGGTTTTAAACCCTAAACTGAATTTTCCTTTTAGTCAGCATTAGGGTTTTAAACCCTAAACTGAACTTTTTCCTTTCAGCCAGCATTAGGGTTTTAAACCCTAAACTGAGTTTTTCCATGCAACCAGCATTAGGGTTTTAAACCCTAAACTGAGCTTTTTCATGCAATCAGCATTAGGGTTTTAAACCCTAAACTGAATTTTCCTTTTAGTCAGCATTAGGGTTTTAAACCCTAAACTGAACTTTTTCCTTTTCAGCCAGCATTAGGGTTTTAAACCCTAAACTGAGCTTTTCCATGCAATCAGCATTAGGGTTTTAAACCCTAAACTGAATTTTCCTTTTAGTCAGCATTAGGGTTTTAAACCCTAAACTGAACTTTTTCCTTTCAGCCAGCATTAGGGTTTTAAACCCTAAACTGAGCTTTTCCATGCAATCAGCATTAGGGTTTTAAACCCTAAACTGAATTTTCCTTTTAGTCAGCATTAGGGTTTTAAACCCTAAACTGAACTTTTTCCTTTCAGCCAGCATTAGGGTTTTAAACCCTAAACTAAGCTTTTCCATGCAATCAGCATTAGGGTTTTAAACCCTAAACTGAATTTTCCTTTTAGTCAGCATTAGGGTTTTAAACCCTAAACTGAACTTTTTCCATTCAGCCAGCATTAGGGTTTTAAACCCTAAACTGAGCTTTTCTATGCAATCAGCATTAGGGTTTTAAACCCTAAACTGAATTTTCCTTTTAGTCAGCATTAGGGTTTTAAACCCTAAACTGAACTTTTTCCTTTCAGCAAGCATTAGGGTTTTAAACCCTAAACTGAGCTTTTCCATGCAATCAGCATTAGGGTTTTAAACCCTAAACTGAATTTTCCTTTTAGTCAGCATTAGGGTTTTAAACCCTAAACTGAACTTTTTCCTTTCAGCCAGCATTGGGGTTTTAAACCCTAAACTAGGCTTTTTTCATGCAATCAGCATTAGGGTTTTAAACCCTAAACTGAGCTTTTCCTTTTAGTCAGCATTAGAGTTTTAAACCCTAAACTGAACTTTTTCCTTTCAGCCAGCATTAGGGTTTTAAACCCTAAACTGAGCTTTTCCATGCAATCAGCATTAGGGTTTTAAAACCCTAAACTGAACTTTTTCCTTTCAGCCAGCATTAGGGTTTTAAACCCTAAATTGAGCTTTTCCATGCAGCCAGCATTAGGGTTTTAAACCTTAAACTAAGCTTTTCCTTTCAATCAGCATTAGGGTTTTAAAACCCTAAACTGAACTTTTTCCTTTCAGCCAGCATTGGGGTTTTAAACCCTAAACTGAGCTTTTCCATGCAGCCAGCATTAGGGTTTTAAACCCTAAACTGAATTTTCCTTTTAGTCAGCATTAGGGTTTTAAACCCTGAACTGAACTTTTTCCTTTTCAATCAACATTAGGGTTTTAAACCCTAAACTGAGCTTTTCCATGCAATCAGCATTAGGGTTTTAAACCCTAAACTAAATTTTTCTTTCAGCCAGCATTAGGGTTTTAAACCCTAAACTGAGCTTTTCCATCCAATCAGCATTAGGGTTTTAAACCCTAAACTGAATTTTTTTCCTTTCAGTCAGCATTAGGGTTTTAAACCCTAAACTGAATTTTTCCTTAGTCAGCATTAGGGTTTTAAAACCCTAAACTGAACTTTTTCCCATGCAATCAGCATTAGGGTTTTAAACCCTAAACTGAATTCTTCCTTTGTTCGGCGTTAGGGTTTTAAACCCTAAACTGAACCTTTCCCCAGCTAGTCGGTATTAGGGCTCCAACCCTGAACTGAGCATGCATATCCTCTTTCATCAATTTTATGAACTTCCTGGCGAATAATTAACGAAATTTTCCTAGTGAAACTGGGGCAGAAAATTTCGTTCGTTTGTTTTCTCCCGCAGGTATGACCTCGAGCCACATGGATCGCAATGACCCACGAGATGAGTCCCAGTTCGGAATCAAAGAAGAAAAAGAAAAAAAAGAAGATGTCCCGAGATATCGGAATAAATGGAAGGCGGATTGACTCCAACATTTGATTAAGGTCCTGAACCCTGCCAATCGCGTCTCACTCAGTATCCCAGAGATTAAACAAGTCGCCGCAACTCGCAAGCATCAAGATTCAGATCGGAGTCTACAAGCAGAATCAGCTAAGACCCAAGATCAAGTCGTAAAAGAATCATAGATAGGAATCTTGTAACTAGCAGTTGACATGCATATAAGTAGTTAGTTCAGTTTCCAATTTTCGTTTGGTTGTAATAAGGCGGTCAGTGACGCAGCAGTGACAACAGCAACAGCAGTAGCAGCAAGCATTGCAATCCCATGGTAGTCCCAGCTACCAAAACTTCCCGAACTACATTGACCTGATTCCTGTTTAGCCCAGGATATGTAGGAAATCTTTGAAGCAAGATTCGGTCAGATCTTTCAAAAAATGCTTCATACGGAGTGGTCTATAGGCAAAAATCGCTCATACACGCTCACTTTATCTTTGCACGAAAACTCTTCGTGTTTCCGAACAAAGAGGGGCAGCTGTGAGCACGTGATTTTTGTTTCGCACGACAATCGCTCCAAAAGAAATAAAAAAAAAATAATTGGCCCTGCTGTACAAATTTTGGATTTTTACATGGCACTTTGTTGGTTATTTACAATTTTGCCCATTTTTACTTTATTAAAACAAAATACAAAAAATGTGTGTGTCATGCATAATTCGAACCGTAATCCGGTCGTTAAATAGAAAATCATAAATAGGCATCTTCGTCCGTGATTTTGATTTGTTTTGATTTTACCTGTTTTGAAATATCTTAGTGTGTGTGCAAATAATTGTATTGAGTGTGTATTTAATTTTTAATTTGATTTTTTCTTAGTTTTTGTTTTTAAAATAAAAAAAAAAGAAAAAAAGAAAAAAATCAGCAATTATTCCGGATTGGGCCAATTTAATAAATTGGCCCAAACAAACAACGTTCAAACCAGGCCTACCCGGTCCGCACCAGCTGATACCCAGGGTGTCCAAACGACGCCGTTTTGGTCCAAACTGATCTGGGCCGTTGATCTTAGATTGATCAACGGCCAAGATCACCTCCCCATAACCCACTAATGGCCCCGACCCGTTTCCACCCGGATCGACCCAAACCCTCTAAAAAATGAAACGACACCGTTTCTTTCGAGCTGAAGGATCCTGGCCCTTCATCACATCTCATCCAACGGCCAGGATCCGCCTACCCACTAACTATATAAGCTCATAATCTTACCCTGCCCCCCTATCCGAACCCCAGCCTCCCGTCTTCACCATCTTCCCCATTAAACCCTAGAGCCGCCCCTGTATCCTTCACCATGAAAACCGGCAGCACGGACGCCGGTGACCTCGCCCTTAACACCATAGAACCCCCGTGCCGTCCTGAACCCAAATCTACCAACCACACACCTCGAATTCTATCCCACCTTCTCGAATCTTTATTTGAAGATTCGAGTCGGAACCTAATCTATACCGATCCGCCTTAAATTCATACCAGACACTCCCCAGACCCCCCTCGTGACCAAACCGTACTTGGTTTGGTCCGAATCTGATCAGGGAAGCATGAATCCCAGATCTGAGTTTTGGAACTTTGTGATTCTTCGTCACTGGTCCGTGTTTTATTCGAGCCAAAGAAATTAAGGCCTAATGGACCTTAATCGAGGTGTTTCTCATCTGAGAAACACTTCGATTAAAGTCCGTTCAGCCTTAAGAAAGGTCTGTCCAAATCCGAGTTCAAAACTTTTGATTTTTCGAGTTTTAAGGTGAGTTTGCTTTCTTTCCTTTACTTGTTTTAGTCCGTGTGATTTGTTTTAAAAGCTGTTCGTGATTGTTGAAATCTGTTGTTTTAAGTTCTTATCAACTGTGTCCTGACCACTTTGCCTGAACTTTTGTTGCTTGATTGAGTATCTTCTTCTACTTGTTCTGATAGTGTGTACGTATGTATTTGTTGTGTAATAATTGAGCTTCAAATGTTGACTGATCAATTGGTTCCTCGAGTACCACTTTGCTCAGTCAGTATAACTCGAATCATGTATCGATACTGTTTAGGTGTCTGATTTTTGGCTACGATTGTATATGTTAATGCTAATATAGTCGAGTCGACATGTGTCGTCAATTAGTTTCAACTGTCTGAACAAAAATAAATCGATTTGCTTCTGTTGAACATTGCCTGAATCAATTAAGAACCAAGTTCAGTTACTTATAGTTGTTAATATGATTTCAGAAACCTAAGGCTTGGTCTGTAATTGAAATCTGAGTTGATGGCATGTGCACTTGTGCACAGCATGTGCATTGTGCACAGCCTGTTTTCCTGCATAAAAAGGCTTTTGATTTAAAAATGGTTTGACAGCATATGCTGTCAGATATATTCTACTGCCCATACTTTGCTTTAGTTTAAGAAGTATTAAACCTTTTAAAGGGTAAGTCTGCCACGGAATGTTGATGGGGGTTAATACTCAAATAACTAATTGGAATCTGAAAATGTGAAGGCACATGGGAGGGGTGTTGATACTCTAAACAGGCTGTTAAAAGGAGTAAGGTGAAGGCTTATAAAGGGAGAACACTGAAGATTAGAAAGGGGGACATCTGATAAAAACAGAGGATTAGAGGTTAGAGACCCCTGGAGGATTAGAGGAAAAAACACACACACACAACAGAGGGAAACACACTGTGAGGATATAGAAGAAAAAAGAGAGAAAGGGGATACACACTGAGGAGTATACACACACAGACACATACAGAGAGGGAAGCACACTGTGAGGAATTTTGAAAGAGAGAGCTGAAATACATACAAATAGATACACAAATACAGAAGTAGAAAGAGAGTAAGAAAGAGATAAAACAAATTAGGAAATCAGAAACTTGGTTTTGTTTGGCTGAAGTTCATCTGTTGTCAATGCGTTAGGCAGTGTTGCTTCTTCTAAATTTCAATCAGGATTATTATTAGTGTTTGTTGCATCTGGTATATCTCGGAATTGGATTGTCTGGAGTTTTGTTTCCACCACACTGTGTGCTGCTCCATTTGGCTGCTTTCTCTTCAACTATAGCTCCACTTCTTGCGATAAAATCTGTTCTGCTGTATTGTTTCGATTGCTGCTGCTATTCTGTCCTGCTGCTATTGCTAGTCCTGTTTCTTGCTGCTGCTGATTTCCACATCTTCTTCTTCTTCTCCTTCGCATTTTCAGTATTTCTAGGTACACATTTCAAGTCCCATATTGATGTAACTGAAACAGTTTGAAAGCATGAAATGAAAAAGGTTGAAGAAGTTCAAAGTTATTTGTTGTAATATTCACGGTATATTAATGGGCCTGTGTAGTTGTTAGTTCCCAATTCAATAGTACGAAAATGTATGTTAACTAATACTCATCTGAGCTTAGTCCTTCATGTTTTAGTTTGTAGCTATTTGTTAATACGGGGTATGGATACTCCAAACTTATACTATGCTGACTTGTTTTTATTTTAGTCTTTTTGCTAGGTCTCGTTAGGCAGTACATAAGATCATATTCAAATCCCATTAGTAACAACGCCTAGTAGTTAATTCCCTTAATTCAGCCCCAATAAGTCTAGTTAAATTCAATTCAAGAAACGTTTGGACACAAGTATAACATTGGGTCAATCTCGAATATAATTTCTTTGTCCAATTAAAGTATGTTTCACAAGTTATGGCATCCCTCCACTTTGTAAATAATTAATCAGAAATTGATAAGAATCCGGATTAAGCAAAAGCATATAGTTAAATTAGCATGTTCCTTTTCTTTTAGTTTTAGGGACAAACACATTAGAAATGTAGTCACTGTAGAATACCCTTCTAAAATAATGAGACGAGCCTCGCCAAATAAAAATGCAAATTGCGGGGCCCTCAATAAATAACCATAATAAGTATCTTAGAATTCAGGCTAGGCCGCTTAGCGAATCTCACGGCCTTCCACCAAATAATAATGCGCTAGACTCTTCAGGCACGATTTAAGTAAACTATATTCTTAAATTCGGGTGCACATTGATGTGACCCAAATCCAAATCTCAACGGAGTCAAAATGTGTTAACAACTACGGGTGCATTGATTGTGACGTGGTTCGAGATGCATTTTCACGATGTTGCAATTCTATAAAAATAAGTGATAATGATAAAAGCGGTTTAAACTTAATAAAAGCACGTAAGCCATAACATGTATTTAAATCAGATATTTAGCCATTATAACAATTTAAGCGACCGTGCTAGAACCACGGGATTCGAGGGTGTCTAACACCTTCCCTCGGGTCAACAGAATTCCTTACTTAGAATTTCTGGTTCGCAGACTTCATTTGGAAAAGTCGAAAATTTCCTCGATTTGGGATTCAAGATAAACCGGTGACTTGGGACACCAAAAGCCAAACCTTTCCCAAGTGGCGACTCTGAATTAAATAAATAATCCCATTTCGAATATTGTCACTTAAATTGGAAAAACTCCACCCGCGCATTTAACCCTTCGGGGGCGGGCGCGCAAAAGGAGGTGTGACATTTAGAATAGCTATTGGCTCCTCCTCATAGGTCAAATCCTTGTCCAATTGGACAGTGCTGAAGTCTAACATGTGGGATGGATTGCCGTGATACTTCCGAAGCATGGACACATAAAACACTGGATGCACAGCTGATAAACTCGGCGGCAACGCAAGCCTGTAAGCCACCTCTCCCACTCGATCAAGGATCTCAAAAGGCCCGATGAACCTAGGGCTTAGCTTTCTCTTCTTCCCAAATCTCATCATGCCCTTCATGGGCGACACCCGAAGCAACACTCACTCTCCGACCATGAATGCCACATCCCGAACCTTACAGTCGGCATAACTCTTTTGCCTGGACTAAGTTGTACGAAGCCTATCCTAGATAATCTTAACCTTATCCAAGGCATCTTATACTAAATCCATACCCAACAACCGAGCCTCTCCCGGCTCAAACCATCCAACCGGCGACCAATACCATCTACCATATAATGCCTCATAGGGAGTATCTGGATATTCGACTGATAGCTGTTATTGTAGGAAAACTCCTCTAACGGTAAGAACTAATCCCAAGAACCTTCAAAGTCAATAACACAGGCTCGAAGCATGTCCTCCAAGATCTGAATAGTACGCTCAGACTGTCCGTCTGTCTGAGGATGAAATGATGTGCTCAACTTGACCCACATACCCAACTCACGCTGAACTACCCTCAAGAAATGCGAGATAAAATGCGTACCTCGGTCCGAAATGATAGACACGGGCACACCATGAAGACAAACAATCTCACGGATATAAATCTCTGCCAACCGCTCAGAAGAATAGGAAACTACCACAGGAATGAAATGCGCTGACTTGGTCAGCCTATCCACAATAACCCATACTACGTCAAACTTCCTCTGAATCTGCGGGAGTCCAACAATGAAGTCCATAGTGATACGCTCCCACTTCTATTCAGGAATATCAATCTTCTAAAGCAAACCATCAGGTCTCTGATGCTCGTACTTTACATGATGACAATTCAAAAACCGAGCTACATATGCAACAATATCCTTCTTCATTCTCCTCCACCAATAATGCTGCCTCAAGTCCTTATACATCTTGACGACGCCGGGATGAATAGAATACCGGGAACTATGGGCCTCTTCTAGAATCAACTCATGAAGTCCATCCACATTAGGCACACAAACACGACCATGCATCCTTAATACTCCATTATCTCCAACTGTAACCTGCTTGGCACCTCCATGCCGCACTGTGTCTCTAAGGGCAAGCAAATGAGGATCAACCTACTGCCGATCTTTGATACGCTCAAATAATGAAAAACGAGCGACTGTGCAAGCTAGAATATGGTTGCGCTCAGAAATATCCAACCTCACAAACTGATTGGCTAAAGCCTAAATATCCAAAGCAAGTAGTCTCTCACCGACTGGAATATACGCAAGACTGCCTATACTGGCTGACTTCCTACTCAAAGCATCGGCCACTATATTGGCCTTCTTTGGATGATACAAGATGGTGATATCATAGTTCTTCAGTAGCTCCAAACACCTCCTCTGCCTCAAGTTTAGCTCCTTCTGCTTGAACAAGTATTGCAAACTCTTGTGATCCGTGAACAACTCACATGACACACCATATAAATAATGCCTCCAAATCTTCAGCGCATGAACAATGTCTGCTAGCTCCAAATCATGAACTCGATAATTTTTCTCATGAATCTTTAAATGCCGTGAAGCATATGCAATAACCTTGCCAACATTCTGCATCAACATCGCACCAAGCCCTATACGAGACATGTCACAATACACTGTATATGGCCCTGAACCTGTAGGCAATACCAACACCGGCGCCGTAGTCAAAGCTGTCTTGAGCTTCTGAAAGCTCGCCTCACACTCGTCCGACCACCTAAACTAGGCACCCTTCTGGGTCAACCTGGTCATCGGGGCTGCTATGGATGAAAAACCCTCCACAAATCGACAGTAATAACCCAACAAACCCAAGAAACTCTAGATCTCTGTAGCTGATGTGGGCTTAGTCCAGTCCTAGACTACCTCAATCTTCTTAGAATCCACCTGAATACCCTCTGCCAATACAATGTGACCCAGGAATACTACTGAACTCAACCAAAACTCACATTTCAAAAACTTAGCATATAACTGGTTGTCTCTCAGAGTATGAAGAACGGCTCGAAGATGTTGCTCAAGCTCCTCTCGGCCGCGGGAGTAGATCAAGATTTCATCAATGAAAATAATCACAAAGGAATCCAGATTAGGTGTGGGCATATATCGGGTAAAACCGATAACCCGAACCGTTAATTATTTATTGGGTTATTGGTATTAGGTTTTTGGGTTAACGGTTCGGTAACGAGTTAAAAAAATTTTAATTGGGTTATCGGTTCGGGCTCGGTTTGGAAATTCTATTATTGGGTAAAACTGATAACCCAATAAGGATTAACTAATTTACTAGTTTACCCTTAAGTATATACATACTATGGTTTCATAGTTCACTCTTTGATTTCCCTATTCTTTCTCAATTTATCCGCCTCACGCCCTCACCAGCCAGCCCGTCAAGACTCAGGCTGACGTTAGTCACATCACGCCCTCACCAGTCAGCCCGTCAAGACTCAGGCCGGCGTCAGTCGCATTTCTCAGCTTCTTTCTTTCACTCTTTAGTCAAATCTTCACTTCAATTCTCAGATCCATCAGATTCTTCAGTCGCATCTTCACTTCACTCTTTTATCGCATTTCTCAGCCTCATTCTTCAGCTTCATCTTGATTCTTCATGTAAGCTTTTAGTTGCTTCATCTTTTTCTTAGTTTATTTGAAAGCATTCTAGCTCTGGATTTTTCTTAGTTTGTTTGAAAGCTGAAGTGAGATTTGTCGTGTGCTTTTATTGTTGAGCTGTTACAAAGTTATCTATGTTTAGTAGAACTATTTGATGAAGTTGTTCAGTCTTCAAAGCAGTCGAAGGGTAGTGACTCAACTTCTCACTTTTTCTTTTGACATTTACAAAAATTGCATCACAAACATGTGCATCGTGGCTGACACTTGTATTTATTATTCATTTAGATCCCTTGTATTTGCAGAAAGTGTCGAAGTGAAAATATGACTGATATTTTATTTTTCATCACTGATATTGGAATTTTGTTTATATTTTTTGGGTTGAAGAATGAAAGATAGAAACTTTGATTAGTGTTTATTTTATGGATGTTGTAGTAAATTTAAATTCTTATGGAATAGAACAATTCTGAAAAGAGTTTTAGCAAAATAGTTCTTAAAATCTTATACATTGCGAAACAGTTTTATACATTGTGAAACTGTTTTAGTTGTTTTATCTTATCGGGTAAGCCGATAACCGAACCAATAATGATCAATAACTGATTAAAGGAAAACCAATAATCGATAACCAATATCTTATCGGTTTGGTTATCGGGTTATGATATTATAAACCGATAACTGATAATATTCATAACTGAACCGAACCGACCGATGCCCACCCCTAATCCAGATAGGGCTTGATCACTCAGTTCATCAAATCCATGAATGTTGCTGGGGTATTTGTCAACCCAAATGGCATCACTAAGAACTCATAATGCCCATACCGAGTCCAAAAAGCTGTCTTGGGGACATCAGATGCCCTAATCCTCAACTGATGGTAGCCAGACCTCAAATCAATCTTTGAAAACACCTTGGCACCCTAAAGCTGATCAAATAAATCATCAATCATCGACAATGTATACTTGTTCTTGATGGTGACTTTGTTCAATTGTCGATAGTCTATGCACATCCTCATCGACCCATCCTTCTTCTTAACAAACAACATCGGCGCACCCTAGGGCGAGACACTAGATCTAATAAAGCCCTTATCAAGCAAATCCTACAACTGTTCCTTCAATTCCTTCAACTTTGGCGGGGCCATACGGTACGACAGAATAGAAATTGGCTGATGCCCGGAGCCAAATCAATGCAAAAGTTGATATCCTTGTCGGGTGGCATCCCCGACAGGTTTGCAGGAAATACCTCTGGAAACTCACGAACAACTGGTATAGAATCCATGGAAGGAACCTCTGCACTGGAATCGCGAACATAATCCAAATAAGCCAAACACCCCTTCTCGACCATACGCCGAGCCTTCATATAAGAAATGACCCTACCGGTAGAATAACTATGAGTCCCTCTCCACTCCAATTGAGGCAACCCCGGCAAAGCTAAGGTCACGGTCTTGGCGTGACAGTCCAATATGGCATGATAAGGTGACAGTCAATTTATCCCTAAGATGACATCAAAATTGACCATATTCAAAAGTAGGAGATCTACACGAGTCTCAAGACCCACAATAATAACCACACACGAGAGATAGACACGATCTACAATAATAGAATCACCCACCGATGTGAACACATATACAAGAGCACTCAAAAAATCACGGGGCACAACCAAATACGTAGCAAAATAAGATGACACAAAAGAATATGTAGACCCTGGATCAAATAGAATTGAAGCATCTCTACTGCAAACTGAAACCATACATGTGATAACGACATCGGATGCCTCAGCCTCAAGCCAGGCTAGGACAGCATAACATTGGGGTTGGGCCCTACCACTCTGAACTACATCCCTGAGACGACCTCCTGCTGGATGGCCTCCACCTCTAGCGCCCTAATCTCCACCTTTAATACCTCGACCTCCACCTCTAGCTGCCTGACCCCTACCCCTAGCTGGCTGAGTGGGCGGCGGAACACCCGGTGCCGGAACCACGACATGAGAACCCTGATGCTAAGAACTGCTCGATGTTAAAGGATAAAATCTAGCAATGTGCCTCGGATCGCCACAAGTATAACTAGTCCTCGGTTGTTGGGACTGCTGACCCTGACGGCCTGAGTAACCACCTTGAAAACTCTAGAGTGGAGGTGCACTAATAGGAGCTGGTGGTGCACTATAAGGTAGCTGATCAGAATACTGCATATGAGAACCACGACCACCTGAAGCACCGTGAGAAGCCTAAAGTGATGAATAAAACGGCCTGGGAGGATGGTCCCTACCAAAAGAATCCCTGCCTCCAGACGAGGCACCACTAAACCTACCAGAATGATGAAGCCTCTTGTTAGACTCCTGACCACTCCCCTGAGCTAGAACTACCTCAACTCGCCGGGCCATATTAGTCGCATCCTGAAAAGAAATCTCACTGCCCGTCTCCTTAGCCATCTACAATCTGATAGGCTGAGCGAGTCCCTCAATGAACCTCCTCTCACACACACACTCTCTGTGGGGAGTATAAGAAGAGCATGACGATCCAAATCAACAGACTTAGTCTCACACTGGATAACTATCATAGAACCCTACTGGAGATGCTCGAACCACCTATGGTAATCCTCTCTCTGAGTGACAGGAAGAAACTTCTCGAAAAATAGCTGAGAGAACTAGTGCCAAGTCAAGGCATGCGACCTAGCTGGTCTGGTCAGCACAAAATCATTCCACCATCTCTTGGCAGACCCTATCATCTGGAATACAGCAAAGTCGACCCCATTGGTCTTTACTATACCCATGTTCCACAATACCTTATGGCAGCGGTCGAGATAATCCTGGGGGTCCTCGGATGCTGCCCTACTATAATGAATTGGGAAGAGCTTGGTGAACTTATCCAACCTCAACAAAGCCTTAGATGACATAGATGATCCACCAGCGGCCTGAGCCGCAACAACTGGCTGAGCTACTCCTACTGGCTGAGCTGCTGGAGTCTGGAACTGGGAGCCATCTGCTTCGGAGTGCGAGTAGCAGGAGTCTGTGCTCCCCCCCAGCCTGAGAAATGGTTGGTGCTACAGGAAGTATGTCTGCCTGAGTGACACTCTTCATAAGGCCCACTAGACGAACCAAGGCATCCTGAAGTACCGGGGTAGCAATGAACCCCTCTGGAACCTGAGCTGGCCCTGTTGGAACGGTCTGGGCTGGAACCTCATCCTCAAACTCTACCTGAGGCTTCGCTGCTGGTGTTGGTGCTCGAGCTCTGGGCTGAGCCTTGCCCCTGCCTCGGCTTCTAACACGACCTCGTCCTCGTCCTCTGCCCCTCATAGGAGCTGCCACTGGGGGCTCGAGCTGCTGATCAATGGATAAAGTGGTACGTGTTCTCGCCATTTGCGAAAGAACATAGTAGAAGTTCAATTAGCATTGAGAAGTCAAATCGCGCGACATACAAGAATAGATGTGAAGTTATTCCTAAACCCTGTAGCCTCTGGGGGTAAGCACAGGCATCTCCATACCGATCCCTCAAACTCTACCTAGCTTGTTCGTGAATTGGGAGACCTGGGCAACCTAGTGCTCTGATACCAACTTGTCACGACCCGGATTTTCCACCACCGGGATCATGATGGCGAATACTCGTGAAAGTTATCCAAGCCAATAGATACATTATAACGCATTATTTATTAACCCAAATAGTAATAATTAGTAAATAAAGCTAAGCAGATATAAAGTGCGGACGTTTTATAACAGCTCAAAGTTCTAAAACAAGGCTACCCAACGATCTGGTATCACAATTTCACGAACATCTATGGATTTCTACAAACATTGGTTTAAAAAAAATACAGTTGTTCTCTAAATTAAAAGAGACAGGAAATCTAAAACATAAGGAAGGGGACTCCAGGGTCTGCAAATGCTGGCAGATCCACCTCGGGTCTCCTCTGGACTAAAGGCAGCCACCCAAACTCTACTCACAAGGCTCGACACTAAAATTTGCGCAGAAAGTGCAAAGTGCAGTATCAGTACAACCGACCCCATGTACTGGTAAGTGTCGAGTCTAACCTTAGCGAAGTAGTGACGAGGCTAGGACACAACAACCATATAAACCCGTGCAGTTAAATCATATACGAGAAACAATAATAACAGAATTGAACGGGAAACATGTTGAGGGGAATATCAAATTCTGACAGTAATAAAGTAGAAAAGCAAGGTAAATATCATCTTTGAACCAACATAAATGATAACACATTAACAAGTGCACGACATCACCCTTCGTGCTTTTACTCTCGTCATCACCATAGAAATTAACAGAAAAAGCAGAGCATTACCCTTCGTGCTTTTACTCTATCATAATCATGGAACGACATCACCCTTCGTGCATTAACACCCATAGAAATATGGCACGGCATCACCCTTCGTGCATTAACACTCACTGAATATGATGCAACATCACCCTTTATGCATTAACACTCTCTCACAATATCGTGCACGGCATCACCCTTCGTGCTTTACAGTCTTCCTCACACAAACAATAGAAACAATAACATCCCAGCAAGAGAATCAGCTATAACCAATCTCGTTTCAACATTTAACTTCATAAAATAAGTCTCAACTTGAGTCAATACTCAACAATGATCAAATACCAAGAAAATATCGCAGGACTTGTTCAACATAGATAATCATCAATTTAAACAAGAACAATACATAATAAGAGTCACAACAGTCATAGTGTAAGATTCACTTGCATGCTCGACACCAACGTATAGATACTTGTCACCACACCTATACGTCGTACTAAACACTAACACGTAGCAAATAAGACACAACACCTATTCTCTCAAGCTAAGGTTAGACCAAACACTTACCTCGATTCCACGGCTAAAAATCAAGCCTCAATTACCGCTTTTCCTTTGATTTCCACTTCCAAACCGCCCGAATCTATGTATAATTAACTAATTAACATCAATTAATGCTAAAAAACAATTCTAATGCATGAGTGTAGATTTCCCAATGTTTTCCCCAAAAGGTCAAAAACTGACCCCGGGCCCGCTTGGTTAAAACTCGAAGTTCGAACCAAAACTCGACTACCTATTCACCCACGAACCCAAATATGCAATTGGTTTTGAAATCTGACCTCAATTTGAGGTCCAAGTTCCCAAATTTCAAAATTCCTAAATTCAACCCAAGAACACCCAATTCCCTATGAAAAACCTTAGATTTTGAGATAAAAGCATGTAAAAAGATGAAACAGATGGAAGAAAATGAGTTAAAAATCGTTTACCTATGATTTGGGGAAGAACTCTTCTTTGGAAAATCGCCTATGGAAGTTTAGGGTTTGAAAATTTGAGAAATGAACTCAAAATCCCGTCCAAGTTATGTTTTGATCAGTTGCAGATGTCGCATTTGCGACAAGAGCTTGCGAGTAGGCTTCGCAAATGCGAACCTGCTGCATGTCTGCTACTGTCGCAATTGCAAAGGTTGACCCTCCATGTTGACTTCGCAAATGCGAAGGAATGTTCGTAAATGCGAACATGCTGGCCAGCCTTTTGGTTGCATTTGACGAAATGCTCGCAATTTACAAGCCTGTGAAGCTCGCAATTGTGAAGCCTGATCTCACAATTGCGAGATCAGAGTCCTGCAACAGCTGAAGCATACCAGCAATATTTTTCTAAGTCCAAAACACCCCGTGGCCTATCCAAAACTCACCTGAGCCCTCGGGGTTCCAAACCAAACATGCACACAAGTCTAAAAATATCATACGGACTTGCTCGTACGATTAAATCGCCGAAATAACATCTTAAACAATGAATTTAACACCAAAACTCATGAAATTCTCAAGATAGTTCAAAATTTCTATTTTCTCAACCAAGGATCCGATTTATATCAAATCACTTCCGTTTTTCACCAAATTTCACATATACAACTGAAATATTATATTAAACTTGTACCAGGCTCCGGAACCAAAATACAGGCCCGATACCAACAAGATTACACACTATTCTATTTCTAAAAATTCTTATATTTTAAGCAAATAATTTTCTTCAAAATTTTATATCTCGGGCTAGGGACCTCGGAATTCGATTCCGAGCATGCACCCAAGTTCCATATTTTACTATGAACCCTACGGAATCGTCAAATTACGGGTCCGGGTCCGTTTACCAAAAATATTGACCAAAGTCAACTTTAATTAATTTTAAAGGCAAATTTCAATATTTTTCTTAAATTTCGCATGAAGGCTTTCCGAAAACACACCCGGACTTCACATGCAAATCGAAGAGAAAGAAAATGAGTTTTTCAAGGCCTCGGAACCCGAATTCGGATTCTAAAAAAAAAGATGACCCTTTGGGTCATCACAAAAGTCCAGTCTATGTCTACTTCTCCTTCATTCCCAGCAGCATCAAAAGCAATATCATCAGAAGCAGAACAGTTAGAAGAAGCATCATCAGAAGCATTTCCATCAGAAGTAGCAGAACTATCTGAAGTCCAGTGTATGTCATCACAATCTTCATCATCTACCTCTTCAACCTCTTCGACCTCTATAGGCCTTTTTCCAAAAGCCTTATTACTACTCACACCTTCCCCTTTTTCAATAAGGACATGTACTGATAAAGGGGCAGCATGAGTCACATATATTTCTAGTGTATCCCCATCCTCTAACAGATTACAAATGTCTAAAATGTCCTTATCGGTCAATACATTTACCAGTTTGTCAATCCTATCCATTGGGCATATATACAGCTCAGCCACGTTAGTTAGTCCTATCTTCTTAGTGTAATCCATAAGCTCAAGAACGAAATCATATCTACATCCACGTCTAAATTCAAGGATTGACTGCCCCCACATATCTACTAAAAGGACCAATAATTAACTCATCCCCGTGATACCACTTTAAAGTAATAATTTTAAAATACATTGTCCCTCAAAACAAGCAGACAACAGGTTTTAATTTCACATGCAAACAAAGAATAAAGAAAACAAAATAGACAATAAAGAAAGTTATAACACAATAACGAAAGGTAAAGACAACACAAGCTCAAAAACCAAAGGTTTCAGTAGACAATGACAAGAGATTCCCCATAAAAATGTCTTAAAGCCCTAAAAATACTCCTGACGAAATACCCAAATAAACACTAACTATTTCGACCTACCCATTTAAATTAAAACGATTGAACAACATAAAATGAGAATACTAACCTGAAAATGACGAAAGTAACAGCAACAAACTGGTGTTCTCGTCGGAGTCGCCTTCAAAGGTTAGGGCTGAAGAACATTTTGGTGAAAATTGAATTTGTTTGTTAATATGGTCGAGGGGTTGTTTTTAATCGGCCGGTCGGAATTTTTTGGGCCGGCATTAAAAAAAGGGTCGGGTTGTCCATTTTTAATTAAAGAATCATTTGTTTTTTATTTTAAATAAATGCATGTATACATAGTATTGAATATTAACTAGGCTGGTCAAAAGTAGTATATAATTGATACACATTTGAAAAGTTTGATGTGTAAAGTTAAATCCGTGATCAACAGGTGTGTAACAGGAATTTGGGTGCAAGGTGAATGGGTAAACTATGTATTTTGCCTAAAAGTTGACACAATGTGAAAATTTTGGTTAGACCGAGATATAGATAAGAGTTAAAAATTGTTTCCTACAAAAAAATAAAAAGCAAAAAAAAGAATCTCATTGAATTTTTTTTTTACTAAATAAAAAATGATTGTCATAACTTGTAGGCCGAATATGGATGTCATTTTGTTTTACAAATGGATTATGCAACTTTTCATGTTTCAATCAACATTTTGATGTTGTTGTCACTCCTTAATATCTAACAGTACAATAAAATTTTTATATTTGTATCTTATAGTGTACTTAATTGTATAATTACTATATGTCATCTACTTTCATATCCAAATACTGGATAAATTATTATATTATTTACTTTTATTTCAATAAACTAACTACTTGTTTGCTACAAACACAAATAAAATAATTAAACTCAGTACTCTACCTGATTTTTCTTGACTTTTGATTCAGAGTAAAAAGGGCGTGAAACTTAAACAATTCACTCAAAATTCTTTTTAAAAGATTACGTGGTACAATTAGGTCGAATAAACCCTTCTGGAATAAATATCAAACTGCTTGTGAACGTTTATATATTATCTTATTCAATGTTTGTTCAATTACTCTTTTACTTGCAAATATGATATAGGCATTAGGTTCACCAATAATTATATTCCCCAACATACCAAAACTAGTTGTCATTCCACCGGTTGCCGAATTGTAAGGAGTGATACATAAATAACTTTTTATTTAATTGATAATCAAATAAAGTAGATGATATTTCGGCCATTTGCATTAAGCTTAAACTTCCTTCCTGCATGTGCATCCCCTAGAAGAACTCACTATAATAAGCAGGTAATATTTTAGCCATTTGCATCAAGCTCAAACTTCCTTATTGCATGCATGTCCCCAGAAGAACTCACTGAAACAAGAGGCAAAATTAATTGGTATTGTGTTTAATTTAATCAAATAGGTAATTTTCGATTCCACTGCGGATCCCGTATTACTCCTATAAACTGAAAATTTATAACCCCAATTGTTACGGGAATGTTGTTCCATTTCCCCTCAACCAAGTGTTATTTTCAGTCTATATTTAATCGACAACCTTCGACGGGATTACAAACTCACAATGATTGTCACAAGGATTTATAAAAATCAGCAGTAGCTAAAACATGATGCAAAGTTTAGTTGGCCTATGCATGTTTGAATAAACTCGGTTAATACAATTTTTATAAGGCTCTTCCTCTGAATGAAATACAGTGGGATCCATAAAGACCATATCTTCATCCATGAGATCCCAAGTACCTGAATATCAAAAGTTCAATTCTATATGAAATATTCATTTTCAAATGATATCCACATGGTTCATAAATGTTATTTTTATTTTAAAAATATATTTTAATTTAATCCGTAATAATTTTTTCGTTGAACCCACAAATGCTTATATTTTTGAGTTACTTCGAGAACATTAGAACTTTCTCTTATAGTTAAATTATTGCTCTTCGTGTTAGTTCGTAACTTGGAAACCTCGTTTTTACTACTATTTTGACTTTCATTGCCATAAATGGCCCTATAAACGTAACTATTACTGTAATTCTCATTACCACTTATAATAGAGTATCTATACAAAATTGAGACTGAAAAAACTATTAAAGCAACTATTAATTTGATTACTCTAATTGTATTGAGTATCATACGAGTAAGAGTTATAAGGGATCTTCGCCCTAAATTCATTGTTTAGATCACTCGAGTTTCCATAACTATAAAAAAATTAAAAAGATCTAGCTCACTCAGAAAAGAATGGTCGATGTCAATCTAAAAAAAAACTGATTTTCAATATCAAAATAGATAAAATAATTGTCTCAATTCCTATCACAAACTAAAAAAGTGTCGTCATAAATGAAATTGCGAATGTCTCTAATGCTGAATAAATAATCAACATCACTACAACTAGAATTGTCACGATTCTCCAACCGTGAATAATTTTCACTTTTCAATTTGGATTTTTATTGGTATTTTTAATAGGACCAAGACGGCCCATTAATTTATTTAGTCCATACCTGCATTCGAACTCCTTCTTAAATAACATCGAATTAAATCACCATGTTTCCATAGAGCTTTCTTGCCCCCTATTTGTATGAAAATATAATAGATGAATAGCCATTCACTCTAAACTTATTTATTTGAAAATCTTGTTTTTTATCGGACTTAGCATAGAAATCCAATCACTAGGATTATTAACTAACTAGTCTTATGATACGCGCGTTGCGCGTGTACTCTATCTAAATGAGTAAAAACTTTTAAAATATTATATAAATATTATATTTGAATTATAAAATAGAGTGTAAATTCTTGAAAAATATTTAAGTATTTAATCGTAATTATATTTTTATTCACGAAGAATTTTTTTTAAATAGTAAAAAAATCTAATAGGTGAAAAATCATTCATGCGGGACATGTTCCCAAAACAAGGGCAAATGGAAATTCTTTGTAAATTTTAAAGAAATAAGAATCACTATATACCATTAACAAAATCTATGAAAATTATAATTTGATCCAATTTAGCTAGCTCAATAAAGAAAGAAATCTTGTCGCATTGAATCCTCATATGCCTTATTGTGATTTCTGATGAGTTATGAGGGAATATTTTATGGAACATGTTGTTATTTTGTGATTTAATACTAAATAAAGAATACAAAAATATTTTTATTATAATTCTTTAAAGAGTTATTTGAATAAAACATAAAAATACAAATAATACATCATATTACGTTTTTCAGCATTATTGTCCAAGTGCGAGTAAATCGGAAATTGAGAAGAAACTAAAGTCGGGTACATATTACGACTGCACAAACACATAGTTAAAATATACCAGCAAAGAAAACATGATTGAAATATTTCAACAATAGTAATATCAATTTTTTTTTTAATTTTTCGCTCCACTTGCATTAAGGTCCGATAAAATTTGAATTAACAACGAAAAATTTCACATTAAGGGATAAAACGCTCCCAAAAAGCTACTATATACCTATTAATGCTTCCACAAAAAACATATAGCTAAAATATCCAAACATTAATATCGCAACCTATAGCTCCCAACTTCCTCGGGCAAACTACAATCACCAAATAAGATAATCAATTAAAAGTTGATAACCAACTAAGCTTTCTTGTATAAAGATTACTTGCCTTTTCGTCTCAATTCACACATATTAATATGTCAATTAAGTGAATTTAAACGGAATCTTATCTATCATCATTAATTTTCCTTAACCTTTTGAAAGTATTGTGTCACGACCCGGATTTTCACCCTCGGGAGTCGTGATGGTGCCTAATAGTACGAGCTAGGCAAGCCAATTAATTGCATAATTTACCTTTTTACCTGTTTTATATTCATTAACTATTTCGAAATAATAACATTTAAACAACGAAATTTAACACAAACGGAAGAAAGAAACAATAAGCTATCTGAACATGAATATCTAATACAACTATTTGAGTCACAACTACCCAGAACTGGTGTCACAATTTCACAGACGGTCTAAGAATACTACAAATAAAGGGTCTGAAAGGAATAAATACAACACTATCTCTAGAAATGCAAGAAAGAAATATGAATAGTAAATAGAAGGAGACGCCAAGGCCTGCGGACGCCTGCAAGACTATCTCGGGTCGCCTGATGATCAAGAATCAACAATCTCACTACGGTCCGAAGTCCACAACACTGGGATCTGCACAAAAGAGTGCAGAGTGTAGTATCAGCACAACCGACCCCATTAGCTAGTAAGTTCCTAGCCTAACCTCGGCGAAGTAGTGACGAGGCTAGGACCAGACTACCAAATAAACCTGTGCAGTTATATGATATACAGCGGAAAGTAAAGCAGAAATAAACAAGTAAAAATGGGAGGGGGAAACATGCTTCAGGGAATAACATGTAAGAACAGATTATCAAAAGAACTATAAAGGAATCAAAATCCAACCACTAATAAGAGTAAGGAAAACAAAGGCAGATTTCACTTTCTTTTCACATCTTGTGGTAGGCGTATCACCCGCTCCCATTTCATTACATCTTGTGGTAGGCGTACCACCCGCTCCCATTTCATTATATTTTGTGGTACGCGTACCACCCGCTCCCATTTATAATATTGTTGCGGCGTGCAACCCGATCCACATATAATATTTTAAGTCTGAATCACGTCATATGACATCCGTTTTTCATAAAATTTCACACAAACATCTTAAATCATATATAAGACCTGTACCGGGCGCCGGAACCAAAATACGGGCCCGATACTAACATGTTCTAATCAAATTTCATTTCAAATTTCCTTAAACAATTTTAGAAAACAATTTTCTTTGAAAATTCATTTCTCGGGTTTGGGACCTCGAAATTCGATTCCGGGCATACGCCCAAGTCCCATATTTTCCTACGGACCCTCCGGGCCCGTCAAATCACGGGTCTGGGTCCGTTTATCCAAAACATTGACCGAAGTCAAATTTACTCACTTTATAACCAAATGTTTATCATTTTTCACAGATTTTCATATTTAAGCTTTCCGGCTATGCGTACGGACTGCGCACGCAAATCGAGGCGACTCTAAATGAGGTTTTCAAGACCTTGGCAACACAAAATTTAATTAAAAGCTAGTGATGACCTTTTGGGTCATCACATATTGTTGTGTATAAAATCAAAAACTAAAACAAACAATAATAAATAAGAAACAAACAAATAGCTGGAGAATATCGAAGAACAAGACAGAAAATCGGATACACATTCAAGTATTATACCAGATTAAAGTTATAAGACATAGTGTTTGATAAAAACGAAAAGTAAAAAATAAAAAGAGGTGTAAAAAATTACTTACATTGGTGGTTCTTTTACTTTAGAGTACATGAAGGCCATGAGGAAATTCTGTCTGACTATTCCTTTATATATACACATAGATTAGTACTTTTGTGGTTCAAGTAAGGAATAATTTATATACGGTAAATCCTAATTGATTTTAAACTCCCAATTATTAGGAGTAGTTCAAATAAGGAAAAATTTAATACATAATATTGTAGTCGATTTAAAACTTCTAAATATTCGGAAAAAACTAAAATTACAATTTTGTCCAATGTGAAAGATAAATTTAAAGGTTAAAAAAGACGAACGACATTTTGCTAAAGGCCTTCATGCTTTTAATATAGTATAGATAAGGATTGTGAGTATTGAAAAAAATGCTATCCGAGAACAATTAGTCGATCTAGATTAAGAAATTATTATAAAGAATTTGTTGGTAAAATGCGAAGCGGGGGGGGGGGGGGAACACATGGATGAATGAAAAGATCAAAAAGTTGAAAGAAGGACTTTTTTGGTTAGATGTGCGAAATTGGCTAAGTATTTTATTCGAACAAATATATAGCCAAAATGGATGGTTTGTGTTTATTACTAGTTTTTCCTCCTGAGTTGAGATCGATCATTCAGATAGATTGGGGTAAACTAATGAGCTCATATATTAATGAACTCTATAGAGTTATCTATCGAATAATATATTTATCGATATATTAATAACAAGTAGATCTACGCCAGGAGAATTAGTAACGTGTCAGGAGAAATTAGTACACGAAACCGTAGATACACTTCTTGATAATGGAATCCGGGACAACCAATGAAGGACAATCATAATAAAGTTTCCAAGTTATGTTCTGATGTAATTGAAGGCAAAGAGAGGGAAGATTTCGTAAGACTCTGCTTGGCAAATAAGTCGACTATTCAAGACGTTGTGTCATTGTCGTGGGTCATTCTTTTTCATTATATAAATGTGGATTGCCTCGTAAAATAACAATAGAATTGTTCTAGTTATTTACAATTTGTGGTCTAATTAGACAACACCTTATTTCAAACGTAGGAGTAGCTAAAAGTAAAATTCGAGAAACAGAGCCGTTATCATATTGCAATAAGTCTCGAAGTCATGTGCGAGTTTATTATGACCTAGAACCATTTGATTTAACCAAATGCGCTATTTCCAGCTATTCCCAATGTAATATCTTCATTTTATTGGAGAACTGTGGCCTATGTCAATTAAAAGGACAAAAGTAGATTATAAATTTTATTAAAGCCAGAAAATTTTAACACGTTCCAATTAACATTTAAATACTGTTACCAGTTCTTACTACTTAATAGCACAATAAAAATGCAATTCCTGTATCCTATAGTGTACCTAATTGTATAATTACTAATAATATGGTAGAATCCGTAACTCAGACCCCATTTAAATTCTAAATCAACCTCCGACCAAGGCAATAAGGGTCCTAAATATGTTGATGTAGATTTATGCGGTCTTAGGATTCTTAACTGACTACTAACAGAGAAAATTAGCAATAAGAAAATAAGACCTTCAACATAATCGTATCTTATGACCGCTTAGGGTCGTTTGATCGGGAAATAAGTTATTCCATGATTAATATCCCGAGATAAGTAATCGTGGAATTAGTTATCCCACCTTCTCACAGAAATAAAAAAAAATACTACAATCCCGAAATAACTAATCTCGAAATTAATTATACCACGATTTTATCTCAACCAAACATAAAATAAATCTCAAATTTAATCACAAGATTAATTATCCCTTACTCCCTCCGGTTCACAATAAGTGACCAATTTGCTTTTAGCACGCCCATTAAGAAAATACTAAATTCTATACAAAAATACCTACTATAACTAAACTACCCCTAATTAAACATTTAATGTGAGGAGTAAGAAAACTTTTTAGGGATATGTATATAATGGTTATTTTGTAAAAGCAAATTGAATTCTTTCTTGATTATATAACTGGACACTTATTTTGAACTAAAATAAAAAAGTAAATTCGTCAGTTATTATGAACCGTATTATTCATGCCGCTTAAAGTCAGGGAACAGTGTTGAACAATGGGTAAAAAGTTATGTGATTCAGAAAGACTCGCGAGAGAAGTTGAAGTAATTGGCTAAAGATTGGGATATTTAATATTGAACATGGTTAATCATTATCCATCCAAACACTGAATAATGATTCATAAAATATTTTTCCCAACGAAGAAGTACTTTCACATACAATATTTTTTATGGAAAATATTTTCAATTGTGTTATAAATATATTATATTATGGATGTTCATTTAGTATTCCGTTGTAAATAAGCTTCTTGAAGAAGCTTATTTATATGGGACTCCATCGTAAATATGTTTATCTATTTAGTACTCTATTGGAAATAAGCTTCTTCAGTACCCGGTTATGGATAAATATTACCCTCGGTAGAAGATTATTTATACCGATATAATTATCCATACAGGGTATAATAAGCTTATCCTTTCAGTACCCAGTTATGGATAAACATTACCCCCGGTAGAAGATTATCCATACCGGGTATAATAAGTTTATCCTTTCAGTACCCAGTTATGGATAAACATTACCCCCGATAGAAGATTATCCATATCGGGTATAATAAGCTTATCCTTTTAGTACTCCGTTATGGACAAACATTGCTCTCATTAAAAGATTATCCATATCTGGTATAGTAGCAGCTTACACAGCAGCTTCTTTTCTTCTATAAATAGAAGAGATTTCAGTTCATTATGTACATCAGTTTGAATTCGAATAATATAACAGTTTCTCTCTATACTTGTCTTTACTTTACAGTCTTTATTTTATAACACGTTATCAGCACGAGACTCTGACATCTCGAGCAAATACTTTGAAAGTATTAGAGGTAAGAACTTTCTTTTCCTAAATAATGTCAAATCTTTCTAAACTTGAATTTGTAGCCCTGGATATATCGGGCAAAAGCTACATGTCTTGGGTGCTTGATGCTGAAATTCATCTTGATGCGATGGGTCTGGCAGACACCATCAAGGATAAAAATCAGGCATCAAACCAAGACCGTGCCAAAACAATGATATTCCTACGCCATCACCTTGATGAGGGCCTGAAAATGGAATATCTCACTATTAAAGATCCAGTCATACTGTGGAATAATTTTAAAGATAGATATGACCACCTGAAGATGGTCGTTTTTCCACAGGCACGTTATGATTGGACTCATCTAAGGCTACAAGATTTTAAATCTATCAGTGAGTATAATTTTGCTATGTTCAGAATTATTTCCCAATTGAAATTATGTGGTGATAATATTACTGATCATGATATGTTGGAGAAAACTTTCACCAATTTTCATGCCTCGAATATGCTCCTGCAGCAGCAATATCGAGAGATGAGATTTAAAAAGTATTCTGAACTTATCTCACATCTTCTTATAGCCGAGCAACATAATGGGCTATTAATGAAAAATCATGAAAGTCGGCCTATTGGTTCTTGTCCATTCCCTGAAGTGAATGAGACGAACTTCCACCAAGCTAAACGTGGAAGAGGTCGTGGCCCCAGTCGTGGTCATGGTCGTGGTCGGGGAAGAAACCTCAATCATGGTAATAATAATGCACCAAAGAAGCCTCCTCACTACCAGCAGTGGAAAATGAAGGAACAAAAGCATGAAGCGGTGCAAGCGCCAAATGCAGAAAATGCATGCTATAGATATGGAGGAAAAAGGCACTGGTCACGTACCTGTCGTACGCCAAAGCACCTGGTTGAGCTTTATCAAGCCTCCCTGAAGAAGACAGAGAAAAATGCTGAAGCAAATTTTATTTCTGAAGATAATTTAGACTTCATGCATTTGGATGTAGCTGATTACTTTGCACTCCCAGAAGGAGAAACAAGTCATGTAATCGGTAGTGAATCTGTAGAAATGTAAATATTTTAATTTTTGTTGTTTGTAATAGATAGTATGGTTATGTAATTGTTGTACATAAATAAAAGTTATGCTTTGATAATGATGTTTACTATAATATATTTTATTTATGTTATTTTGAAGAATATGGATAACCCTCAAATTATGTTTGGATCAAAGACAAATCATGAAGATATTTGTGTTATTGATAGTGGAACAACTCATGCCATATTCAACGATCAGAAATACTTTTCTTATTTGCATAAGGAAAAAGCAAATGTTTCAACAATTTCTGGTAATATAAGTTTGATTGAAGGCTCCGGAAGAGCCATAATATTTCTGTCTAAGGGAACAAAACTTATTATAGACAATGCATTGTTCTCCTCCAAGTCCCGAAGAAACTTGTTGAGTTTTATAGATATCCGCCGAAATGGGTATCATGTTGAGACAATAGATGAAATGAACAGGGAATATCTTTGTATTACAAAGAATATTTCTGGCCAGAAATGCATTGTAGAAAAGTTACCAACTTTATCTTCTGGCTTATACTATTCAAAAATTAGTACAATTGAAGCACACTCTATCGTAAACCAGAAGTTTACGGATTCAAATACTTTTGTGCTTTGGCATGGCCGTTTGGGCCATCCCGGATCAATAATGATGAGACGAATTACTGAAAATTCGAGTGGGCATCCATTAAAGAACTTGAAGATTCTTACAAATGACGAATTTTCTTGTGATGCTTGTTATCAAGGAAAAATGATCACTAGACCATCACCAATGAAGGTTGGTATTGAATCCCCTGCCTTTTTAGAGCGTATACATGGGGATATATGTGGACCTATTCACCCACCAAGTGGGTTGTTTAGATATTTTATGGTCCTAATAGATGCATCTTCAAGATGGTCTCATGTGTGCCTACTATCATCTCGCAACCTGGCGTTTGCAAAGCTATTAGCCCAAATAATTCGATTAAGGGCACAATTCCCAGATTATCCTATAAAGGCTATTCGCCTTGATAATGCTGGAGAATTCTCATCTCAAGCTTTTGATGATTATTGTCTATCCGTTGGGATAAAAGTTGAACATCCTGTAGCTTATGTTCATACTCAAAATGGCCTTGTAGAGTCATTTATTAAACGCCTGCAATTGATAGCAAGACCACTACTTATGAAAACAAAATTGCCCACTACTGCTTGGGGCCATGCTATCTTGCATGCAACATCATTTATCCGTCTCAGACCGACACATTATAATAAATATTCTCCGTCACAATTAGTTTTTGGTCATGAACCAAATATTGCCCATCTACGAATTTTCGAATGTGTTATATATGTGCCAGTAGCACCACCACAACGTAATAAGATTAGACCACAAAGAAGGATAGGAATATATGTTGGGTTTGAATCACCCTCTATTATTCGCTATCTTGAACCATTGACAGGAGATTTATTTACTGCTCGATTTGCAGATTGTCGGTTTGATGAAACAAATTTTCCACAATTAGGGGGAGAGAAAAAGGAAATCAAAAGAGAAATTGTGTGGAAAATTTCATCATTATCTCACTTTGATCCCCGTACCCCTATATGTAATCAGGAGGTCCAGAAGATCATCCATTTACAGAATATAGCAAATCAAATGCCAGACGCATTTACTGATTTGAAAAGGATAACTAAGTCACATATCCCAGCAGAGAATGTGCCTATCCGAATTGATGTCCCAGTAGGACCATCTACTAGCATGAGAGCTAGTGAACCTAAAGCACGCCTGAAGCGTGGTAGGCCTTTGGGTTCTAAGGATCGAAATCCTCGAAAAAGAAAATCGACAAATGATCAAAACGATACTATGAAGGGATCTCCTGAAGAGACCCAAAATCTGATTAGTTCTGAGATTCCTGAAGAAATCAATGAACCCGAAGCTCATGTGAGTGAGGAACTTTTAATAAGTTCGATCGGTGATAGGATTAATTTAAATCGATCTAACATAGTGGTGGATAATATTTTTGCATATAATGTTGCACTTAATATTATGCAAGATAGTGAGGATCTTGAACCTCGATCTGTCGAAGAATGTTGACAAAGATCTGATTGGCCAAAATGGAAAGATGCAATTCAATCGGAGTTGAAGTCACTTGCTAAAAGAGAGGTCTTTGGACCAGTAGTCCAAACACCTGCTGGTATAAAACCAGTTGGTCATAAATGGGTTTTTGTGCGAAAAAGGAATGATAAAAATGAAGTTGAAAGATACAAAGCTCGCCTTGTTGCACAAGGATTCTCACAACGACCTGGAGTCGATTTTGATGAAACATATTCACCTGTTATGGATGCCATAACATTTCGATATCTCATCAGTTTAGCACTACATGAAAAGCTTGAAATACATCTAATGGATGTAGTTACAGCTTATCTGTACGGTTCACTTGATAATGAAATTTATATGAAAATCCCTGAAGGATTTAAAATGCCTGAAGCAAAATCTCAGGAAATGTATTCAATCAGATTACAAAGATCTTTGTACGGTTTAAAGCAATCTGGGCGCATGTGGTATAATCGCCTTAGTGAATATTTGCTGAAAGAAGGTTACATAAATGATGTTATTTGTCCATGTATTTTTATAAAGAAAATGACATCAGAATTTGTTATACTTGTTGTTTATGTTGATGACATAAATCTTGTTGGAACTCCAGAAGAGCTCCAAAAGGCAATTGAATATCTTAAGAAAGAATTTGAGATGAAAGATCTTGGAAAGACAAAACTTTGTCTTGGTCTGCAAATTGAACATTTAGCAGACGGGATCTTTATCCATCAATCTGCCTATACAGAAAGGGTCTTAAAACGCTTTTACATGGACAAAGCGCACCCATTGAGTACACCAATGGTTGTTCGATCACTTGAAGTGAATAAGGATTTGTTCCGACCTCCAGAAGAGGACGAGGAACTCCTTGGTCCCGAAGTACCCTATCTCAGTGCAATTGGTGCACTAATGTATCTTGCTAATGCTACAAGGCCTGACATAGCATTCTCTGTTAATTTACTAGCAAGATATAGTTCTTCTCCTACACGGAGACATTGGAACGGGATTAAGCATATATTGCGATATTTAAAGGGAACTCTTGATATGAGTTTGTTTTATGCTAACAAAGATAGTGCAGACCTTGTTGGTTATGCAGATGCAGGTTATTTATCTGATCCCCATAAAGCTCGATCTCAAACCGGCTACGTATTTACATATGGAGGTACTATCATATCATGGCGCTCCACAAAGCAATCTATTGTTGCTACTTCTTCAAATCACGCTGAGATAATAGCTATTCATGAAGCAAGTAGGGAATGCGTATGGTTGAGATCAATAATTCATTTTATTCGAGAAAAATGTGGTTTGGAATGTGAGAAAAGACCCACAATTTTATACGAAGACAATGCTGCATGCATAGCCCAATTGAAGGGAGGATTTATAAAAGGAGATAGAACGAAACACATTTCACCAAAATTATTCTACACACACGATCTTCAGAAAAGTGGTGACATTGATGTGCAACAAATCCGTTCAAGTGATAATCCAGCAGATTTATTCACTAAATCCTTGCCAACTTCAACTTTTGAGAAGATGGTATACAAGATTGGAATGCGGAGACTCAAATATTTGAAACAAGGTTTTCATCAAGGGGAGTAAAATACGCGATGCACTCTTTTTCCCTTACTAAGGTTTTTTCCCATGGGGTTTTCCTTATATTTTTAATGAGGCACCTAGCAATGCGTCTTACTAAATATGTGTACTCTTTTTCCTTCACTGAGATTTTTTCCCACGTGGTTTTTCCTAGTACGGTTTTAATGAGGCACATTATCTTTTAATGAACATCCAAGGGGAAGTGTTATAAATATATTATATTATGGATGTTCATTTAGTACTCCGTTGTAAATAAGCTTCTTGAATAAGCTTATCCATATGAGACTCCACCGTAAATATGTTTATCTATTTAGTACTCTATTGGAAATAAGCTTCCTGAAGAAGCTTATCACTTCAGTACCCGGTTATGGATAAATATTACCCCCGGTAGAAGATTATCCATACCAGGTATAATAAGTTTATCCTTTCAGTACCCAGTTATGGATAAATATTACCCCGATAGAAGATTATCCATACCGGGTATAATAAGCTTATCCTTTCAGTACCCAGTTATGGATAAACATTACCCCCGGTAGAAAATTATCCATACCGGGTATAATAAGCTTATCCTTTCAGTACCTAGTTATGGATAAACATTACACCCGGTAGAAGATTATCCATATCGGGTATAATAAGCTTATCCTTTCAGTACTCCGTTATGGATAAACATTGCTCTCAGTAGAAGATTATCCATATCTGGTATAGTAACAGCTTACACAGTAGCTTCCTTTCTTATATAAATAGAAGAGATTTCAGTTCATTATGTATATCAGTTTGAATTCGAATAATATATCAGTTTCTCTCTATACTTATCTTTACTTTATAGTCTTTATTTTATAACAAATTGTATTTTGAAAATACTTTTGCCAAAAAGAAACAATTTAAAGTTAGAATAAATCACTGGACTGATAGCCCGTTTGGCCAAGCTGCAAAAATCAGCTTATTTTGAGAAGTGCTTTTTTTCAAAAGTGTTTTTCTCAAAAGTACTTTTGGTGAGAAGCAGTTTGTGTTTGAGTAATTAGTTTGAAAAGTACTTCTGAGCAGCAATTAGTGTTTGACCAAGCTTTAAAAAACTGCTTCTAAGTGTATTTTTCTCAAAAGTGCTTCTCAAAAAAGTGTTTTTGAAGAGACGCCACTTTTTTCTGCTTCTCCAAAATTGCTTCTGCTTCTCCTCAAAAACACTTTTTTTCCTTCCAGAAGCTTGGCCAAACACCTCAATTTTTGGCCAAAAGTGCTTTTAGCAAAAAAAAAAAAAGAAACACTTTTGCCCAAAAATAAGCTTGGCCAAACAGGCTATGAACCCCAACCCGACCCGATAAATATAAAACCCAAATCGAACAAGAGGATTAGAAGTTAACGGCTCTCTCTTTGTTTCCATGGCAGCAATGAGCGCAGTGGCAATGGTAATGGCTTCACCCTCCCCCCACCTGCTTATCCACTCTCCAGTAAGGGCAACCAAAATACT
Source organism: Nicotiana sylvestris (assembly GCF_000393655.2). Taxonomy (NCBI): domain Eukaryota; kingdom Viridiplantae; phylum Streptophyta; class Magnoliopsida; order Solanales; family Solanaceae; genus Nicotiana; species Nicotiana sylvestris. The sequence goes on along the minus strand of NC_091061.1, from coordinate 154,856,716 downwards.
CTTACTTTTCAATAGAGCTTTTATTGTTTTTTTTCATCTTCTTCTTCAAATGCATTAATTCTCTTATAAATTTCCATACTTGTACGTATACTATTTTGTTTATATTCAACATTGTATTTGTTCTTTAAGATTCCAAATGCGCTTCAACATATTAGTATTTTTTGTTTACTGGTCATATTTTGGGCTAAATCTCTAGTTCATTGAGTTCTTTTCCGATTTTTTTTTTTGAATCACTTTAGCCTTTTTCAGATAATTTAAAGCTTTTTATGTTTGTTTCCTCCAGCAGTGGCCTTCTTGTGTATAGAAAGCTCACTCAGCTAAGGGGTGCTTTTTAGCAGTAAATAGATGGGCGGGGCGGGGTAAATAGTAGGCTTTGTAACAAATAAACAACTAGGCTGAATTGCATGTGTGTTTTTCCAGAGGAAATCATTTGAATTATTACAAGTGTGTGTTTTCTCCAAAGAAAATATTACTCCTACGACTTATGATTTGTTGGCCATTATATATAGTATTCCCTTTTGAGCTGATTATTAGTGCATTATTGGCTTCTTTGTGCTTTATTTTCACAGCATAGTAGTGTCAGGGCTATCTCCAAGAATATCTTGTGCAGCCATTCTGCAATTTATCCCGCAACAGCGGTTACATATCAGGGGTAAACGACTTCTCTACCACCTTTGATTAAGTGGCTTTTCCTTTGAAGTCTCGTCTAGCACATGCTTCATTCTCCGCTTACAATTTCCTGGTTTCCTTCTTTCATAATGTTTATATATCATTGTCTAGCCTAGATAATGGAAAAGCGCTATCTTTAACAGCTCTTCCGGTAATGGCATGAATAAGCAATTCCTTTAATTTATTAGTAAATCCATATAAAACTTAATAAGGATTTCAGCTTTATGGTGCAGGAAATTGGTTGTCATATCTTTATAGACATTTATTTTTAAAGTTTTCAATTGCATCATGTACTCAAGTAAAATTGCTGTAGAAATGCAATAACACAATAATACACATGCGATAACAACTGGAATTCATTATCACGCCTTAAACTAGGAACTCTAACATTCCGCATGCTTGGTGACAAACATATGAATCTTAATATGTGCTAATCATGATAATTTAGTTCATTAGTTTAGCGAGAAATTTTTTGTGGAATTCTACTCGACAAACTTTAAGGTTGATAATTGGAAAGGTTAAGGTTTTAAGATACAAACTTAGTGTTAAAGAGTGGCTAAAATGTCTAATTGTAGTGTTGCTGTAAGAAATAGATATGCTAGAAGGAAATCAGACAGAAGAAAATGTGGCAAGGTAATAAGTTGTAGAAAGAATTAACCAAGAACTGTCACTTCTTATGTTATCAACAACCATTATCTTGAACTCTAAGTTTTGCAGATTCTTTTTATCTATTTATCATAATTTTCCGATCAGCTTGCTCAGAAAGTTATCTCACCAAATAAATCAGTCAATACCTAAACTAGTTGAGGTAAGGTATATGAATCCTTTGGTTACCGAAATATACGCAAGAAATTTGACCAGCTCTGCTCCCTATCACAAAATGAACCTCTGACTTTTTAGTTGTCATCCGATTTGCTTTGGTATAACTTGGACAAATTGTGCAGCTTATAAACTCATTATTTTTTAATTTTTCATACGTCATGCTACTGCAGAGGGGTTATGTAACAGGGAACTGATATTCAACTAAAATAGGAGAAATTACAGAACTGTAATTTTCAACTTAGGGAATATAAAGCAAAAAACAAAAAAGGGAGGTTCCAGATTGCTAAACTTAGCTAAGAAAATTAAAAAGCAACTTCTTCCATGCCTTCTACTAGGCGGGTCCTCTGCTATATATGCTTCTCGGTACTAGGAATATCCTTATCCCTTCTCTAACGGTTTTGGCAGAGGCAATGTTCCTTTTGAATTGGGGACCACATATTGGTCCAGGTGTTTTGGCAATTGACTCTCTCTTGGACTACGCTTGGCTATAGCTGAAGTGTCCTGCTGATCTGTTGCAGGTTATGATGTAGTATTTGTGAGGTGTAGTATTTCTGAGACTGTTTAAGGAAATTGACGAGACTAAAAAGTGACTCTGTGATGGATAATGTATTAAAATAGCGTGTTTATCTGAAAGTGGGAGAAAAGAAACTCGAGGATTCTCTTTTAGAAGTTGCAAGGGATGTTCCTACAATATGTTAAATTAGGAACCTTGCTAACAAAGAAAGACACGATATCCGAACTTGTCTTATTTTCCTCCACGGTAGAATTTTGATAGCTCGTACACTGAAAAGACCACACGATGAAGACTTGGAATTCTTGATGGATAATAACCATAGAGATTAACACTTGACCTGCTAACTGCTGTATTTCTTAAGAACCTTAGGCCTGTAGAACTTTTTAATCTCACATAAGAACTTCAGGTATCCATTCTTATTCTGGTACAGATATGGTAATTTATCTATCTTATTTCAGTAGGATTTCTCATCTCAATGACTGCATGTAGAGAGTTGTCACTTAATGCAAGATGGTGGTTCCAGGTTACTGAATCACTGTATCTTCTCACGAGGATGCCTAAAATCTTTGGTCAAGCCAGTATTTGCTGCTGGTTCAGGTGATTATAGTCAAGCCTCGGTTCTTTTTGTTTATGGAAAAATCTGTCTTTTCTGCAGTTGTGTCTGCAACTAGTCTATTAGAGTCATGGTCTTCTCTGTTATGACAGGCCTAGAGGCATCTGTTGCTGATGATGAGGCTTTGATAAGCGTTAAAAATGCCAAGATAGCCGTGGAATCCCAAGATGCTGAAAAGATACATGTATTTTCACAAAACTGCTTTCTTTTCATCAACTTTAGTTCATCTAAATTTATTATCTCATTTTGAACCACCCTTTGTTTATTCTCGAGAGTATATTTGAGGTGTACAGCTCATGTACTTGTTCGTACGATGGAATTGGGAACACGTTTACCTGCCTTTGATTAGCTTATAATTGGCCATTGTATAAAATATATCAAAGATGAGGAAAATATCAAACTGAAAAGGACACTTTATGGTATTGACACAAACAATACCTCCATTTTTTATAGTGGTCTACTTTTTCCTTAGGCCATCTCCTAAAAAAGGAAAAGGTTTTTGCCTTACACATTAGTACCGAAAGCTACATACAACCTACTTTTACTCTTCTTGCCATTTTCTATTACTACTAATTACTAGAAAAAGGAAGGTACCTTGTAGCGAGATTTTCCCTTTTTGACCTGCAGAATTTGATTTTTCATGTGTTTTTAAAAGAAAAATTATGGTTGTGGCTAGTGAAATATGTTCAAATTGGGACCTGGAAAAAGTATTTATTAGATTTAACATTCAAGGCATGTTTCTCTGACTCAGAACATGGACAAAGATCATTGCTTCACGAGACAGACTAGTGATGCATTCTCTCTGCAGCTTTAGAGTGTATTGGTATTAACTTATATTCAATAATAATCCGATATTCTTGAGTGAACTCCCGCTCTGAGGCTTAACCTTGTGATATATAAAGGTACATGACAAACCAAAATAGGATGATAATGTAAGAGTGAACTGCGCCTCTTCTCTCTTCTCCCCTTTTCCTCATCATTCGTTTACCTGTACTGTTTGATGTCCTTGTCATTTTTTTAGCATGGAAAAGTTACATAGAAACAGAGCTGAAAGGTCTGAACCAAACTGCTTAAGGACCTTCTTGTTAATTATTATTTCATCATTTTAATCACAGTTAAAGCCCTCCCTGCCCCCAGCTGTCCCTTCTAACCCAATGCTGCCTAATATTTATAAGAAGCCAAAATTATATGAACGGAGCATCTTTTTCTTGTCTGTAATAGTGAAAAAAGGTTGTTCCATAATGGAAGTGTTTTTTTATAAGAATTCTATAATGGAAGTGTCTAATACATTTAAAAATGCCTGTTTGATTTGTGATATTTCCACTATATTCTTCACTCCATACAGTGAGAGCACACAAGGTATCAGATCACTTGACTTCTAAATTGGTTGCCCGGTTAAGGAGAAACAAGCTGTACATATTTGGATAACAAACCATAGCTCAGTAGCATTTTTCAAGAGTAACTCCCACAGACTTCATGGCTTTATCTTGATCCTGTTGGTATCCAAATTAGAATATATTATATGAATATAGCCAGTGTATAGTACCTAAACTCCTTAATTACTCCAATGCAGTGGTTAATTGTAGCTTGATTGTTACTTATACAATAGTTAACTGTTTTACGAGAAGGAAACTGAAAACTTGTTTTGCAAGTTGCCAAGTTCTGATATATAGATTGGCCTATTAGACCGATTCACTTTCATCTATATATATATAGGTAATATACATACAAAAACCTAGCCAGGCATATACATATACACCAAGTTTAATTAATTCTAACAAATTTGCTATTTTTTGTTTAACATATGTGGAACACAAAATTTGATTTAACCCATGATTAAGTGAGCAGCTTGAGCAGAAAAATAACATGTATCATGCATTTAACGGTTCGGTCTATACAGTGATTAGCATAAAGTAGGTGTATTCAATTTAATTTGCTTGCTTTCAATGTTGCGGTTGCCAAGGATCTTCCGAAAACATCTCTGCCTTATTAAAGGTAGGGGTAAGGTCTGGGTACACACTACCCTCCCCAGACCCCACTTGTGGGATTACACTGGGTCTGTTGTTGTTGTTGTTGTTGTTGTTGTTGTTGTTGTTGTTGTTGTATACTAAGTTGCTCCGACACGGCAGTTTAGGTGCCGCACCCGTGTCGACACGACACTAGTATGGGTGTGGGTATGAGATTCGTATCGAATCTGGGCAAATAATTTTGGGTACTTTGACCATGATGGACAGAAAAATTCGAGACAAGATACAATTTGATTCCCAATCAAAACCAACACAAGTGTAAATTTGAAGAAAATAACATACCTTATTTAGAAAATCAACCGTTTACTTATCTACAACTTGAGAATAAAAAAGAAATTCACACTTTACAAGCTATACGTAAGTATTTCATAAAATTTCTCATAATTTAGAGATATCTTTATATTTTTATTTCATTTTGAATTATTTTTAACCGGATCCCCGCACCTGGGTCCGTACTAGGATCCGTATCCCCGATCTTAGAATTTACATTTCAAAGGATCTGACCTCTAGATTTGCACCTGTGTCGAACACCCGCACCCGTGTCCGAGCAACTTAGGTTGTATATGAATATAGCCTGTAGGGATTTCTATCAGCAATAACTAAAATCGGTATACATGTTAGTTACTCTTATGTATTGAGGATGCATATTGTTCTCCCATGTGTTTGGTGGTATTTTGCAAATTCCTTAATTTTATTTTCTTAGGTCAGAGTAGATGTGGATAAGGAGGACACAAGAATAGTTTTTGAGAAAGTTTTGGCAAATTTAGCACGTTCTGCACCACCTGTTCCAGGCTTCCGCAGGGAAAAAGGAGGTATTGTTTTTATTTAATGATTTTGATCAAGGAGACATTGCTACAACTTTCAATCTCCTAATGGCCGCAAATATTATCACCGAGTATTTCCTCAACCTTATCGATATTTTCTTTCCTTCTTACATCTGACTTGCTTTTGGTAGTCTATTCCATTTAATCATATAAAGTACCTAACCTGATTCGACTTTGGCATTCCAAAAGTATCCTTTATTCATGTCATGTTACTATTTGTGTTTTGTATGAGTTCTCAATTCTTCGAGGTACGTGCTACCTGGCCCGGACACACCGTCTTTAAAAAAATATAGAGTTCTCAATTCTTCTCCTGTTTGTTTCAACAGTCAACTTTGTCCTTGGCCAGGAAAATCTTTGGAAATGTCAGAAACTAGCATTTGCACTGGGTAACATGAAAGTTGGCAAGTGAGATCAGTGTGACAAGCGATGTTGTTCTCGCACAAGTCATAAGCAGAAAAGACAACTGATTTTCAATGATTTTGCAAGAATGACTCCGGGGATATATCACAATATTCTCTTTTCGCAGAATATGAGTTGGATAAACTTGATTAGCAAGAAATGAACATAGTGGTTTTGGGAGTGAAAACTATTCCTGTTTTGCATAATATGCTATTGACCGGTGCTTTTTGCGTTTTTCCTTTCAATTTTAATTCTGGGGGGCCTTGGTAGATAGAGAGTGGAGGCCGTCAAACTTTGGTCGGGTCTTATCCTATATCCCTCTCACTTTCGCAATGATCACATACAACTTCAGCTAATATGCCATGTTCCGTTTTTAATATTTTGTAAATTTACAGTCGTTCAATCTCTAATGCGTGAATCTAACATATTGTAATGTTGTGTGCATGGTTGCTGCTCCAGGGAAAACATCTAAGGTATGTACATTGCGGTGCTCAGCTCAATTTATCTTACCTTGTTTGATAGCACCAAGACCAGAAAAGTTTGTATATATTATTTTCTGGCATTAGCTGGAGAGTATCTAAAACAGTAGTTGTATTTTTTTAACTTCTAAAGGATTATATCAATATGAAACAAAGTACTATTATTTCATGTCAATTTGACTGGAGAAGAATGATTTTTCCATATATGGGAGGGGTTAAATAAATGAGATGAATGGAGTTTCAAATGGAGAAGGATGATTTTTCAAGGATGACAAAAGACATCTTAAAATGTCCTGGAATAAGAAGTGTCCGCAAGTGTGGCTCGTTTGAAGTACTTCTGCTTATTATTTTGCAGATTGGTCCTCATTATTGTGATTGTTCTTCTTGCTCTTAATCGCCTCTTTAAGAAATACGGAGAATAATATTTTTAATATGTTTTACTGGGAATGGGAAATGATATCCTAGTTCTAGTGCATTTCTCTACTTTACGCTTGACAGCTGATTGACGACTTCCACAGGTTCCTAGGGACTTTCTACTGCAGATACTTGGTGAAGATCGAGTTACCAATTTTGTAATCCGGGAAATTGTTACCTCAACCCTCGCTGATTATGTGAAGAAGGCAAGTTAATCAATATTATTTCAACCTTTATTGAATTCCAATTAGATCTTCTCTAAACTTTGAAGGTTATTAATTCTGCAGGAGAACTTGTCAGTGAAGGATAACAAGATTAGCACCACCCAAACTGCCGATGAACTCAAATCATCGTTTACTATTGGAGCTGAATTCGGATTCAATGCCACCTTAGAGCTTGAAGATGCAAAAACTGAAGCCACCACATAAACTGACAGAAGATGTGACACTTGTTTTGCGTAAACGTCAATCTCATTATCTAATCTGTTAGAATCAGTAATTCTTGAGGCCAGTAGATTGAAGATCTTCAAAGAGCTACTCCTATTAATTTGTAAAACGTGAGAAGTTATCATAATTGTCACGAGCAAAGATAAATGCGAAAGGCTTTTTTGTAATGCTACTAGTACTTGCTCTGTTATTTTGCCCAAGCCTGATTGAGGAAGTGTTATAAAACAAAAATATGTGTTGGTCGGGTCCATTCATGATAAATAATAAATAAAAAGGTAAAAAGAAAAGTCATTCCATTTCTATAAAAGACCCACACCCAAGTTTTATAGCTTTTTGTTATAAGAAGAGCGACCCAAAAACAGAATGAAGAGTATGAGGAGCAGCGGTTTACGATAAGAAAAACTCACATTTTCGTCCTAGCATATGACCAACTTGTTAATGCCTCTTTCTCAATTAGCTCTTTTTTTTAGGGCAAGTTCATTTTCATTCACTCGATATGGCTAGGTGTGAAGCAACTATATGATCTAATGAGTTCCAAAAAATCAGTTAACAAAAGGCAAACTAGGATAGGCTTATTGATCCAGGCAGTGAGATGCTCAGATCGAAAGGAACTGCGTGTACGCTAGAAAGATGTATAAGCAAGCCTTTCTGTATGATCATATAGATTGCTTTTCATAACTTTTTTTCCCATAGGCATTGATTACTGATGATAGGCTATAATTACGTATTTTAGTCGCTTATTACACTCTAATTTACTGCACTTTAATTGAGTTTGAGCATTAATCGCTAGTGTCTTGCACTAATTGTGTGTTTTATGCCTTGCAGGAAGTGATCCTGAGCTCAAGAGTTAATTTGGAGCTAAATTGATCAATCCGGAACTTTGAAATCTGAGTAAAAGCCCAATACATTAAGCCGGGATCGTGTTCGGAGGTCGTGCACCAAGTCTGGATGTTAAAAGAGGACGAAATAAGTTCACTCTGAGGAAATTGCACTGCGGCGCGGCGCAACAGTACAAAAGTGGGCTTGACAAGAAAAGTGAGAACCTGCTGATAAAGGCCATTAGCGCGCCGCATAGTGCGACGCATCAGTACAAATTTTATAGAGTGAGTGTCCTATTTCGCGTGGGAAAAGGTATTTTCGTCTGGGTTCGACCCTACTTGGTATAAATACATGTAAAAACGCTATTTTGAGGGAGGTTGGACAGATTTGAAACACATATTCGATCTAAGGAGACAGAGACACAATAGGAGCAAGGGAGGAATTCTTCTACGAGTTTTTCCTTCCTCTTCCTATTTTTCATTGTTGGTTATGACTTTTAGTATTGTAGTTTTATATACTATCATGAATAGCTAATTTGTTATTTAGAGTGTTGATAGAACCTTTTGTAGGATAAATTCTTGTTATGTTTTTATATAATTGAGCAGTAACTTTTCTCTATTTGTTCAACTACATTTATATTGTGGTTGGTTGAAGAGCTCTCAATTGATTGTGCCTATTTAGTGTGTATTACTCAGGAGAGAGTACATATTTAGGTAGTTGTTGAACAACATTACTTCCGAACCAAGGGTTTAAAGGTGAGATTAGGGATAACGAAACCTTGGGTGCGATCTAAGTAAGCTGTAATTAAATCCAACTAGCGTAACTCGGGAGAGTATATCTAGTAAATTATCGTAATTACTCGGGATAGAATTACAACACGCAGAGCGCTCATGATCGGTAGAAAATACTTAGGCGAAATTATAGAAGACATAGCGGGAATGATTCTGACAATTGGGGAGATCATAACTCTAGACCTCCTTAATCTTTTCTCCAACCCGTAGTATCTTTAGTTGTTAATATACTACTTTAATTATTTAGTTAATTAGATATAAGTCTTAATATTTATTACTTAAAAATTGTTCGAGCTTGTCTTCTTAGCAATATTGAACAGTTGTAGCTAAGCCTTAGTTCTCTGTGAGATTCGACTCCGGACTTGTAAACCGGATTATATTTGTAACGACCGCTTAGTCCTTTTTATAAGGCATAGTTGGGCGTGATCAATTACAATCTAACCAACTCTCTAACTTTAGGGAATCGAGAATCGATCTTTTGATCCTCCTTAAGCCTACTCTTGCCTTTTGATTTGGTTGGTGCAGATTGCAGATGCTGAAGAATCAACCGACACTAGATAGGAACAGTTTCGGTTAAGGCTCTCGAACCTGTTCTACTTCCATAGTCACTTTAGAATTTGATTTTTGATCTTGTTAATAATTTGGCATCCCAAATCGAGGTGGCTCTAAACTCAAATTTGCCTACCTCTCAAGTTACAGAGATATGAGAGGGGCTTTAGAGCCTTAATTCAAGCTAAAAAGCTCGCTAGAAAAATAGCCATATTGATCTAGGTAAGTGATGCCAACAAAAATTTTTTTTACGCCTGAGAGATAGAGAACGAGGAGGACAAAATAGTATTTTAACTAGGGCGGACTAAGGAGGTCTTATGTACTCTGTCATTTTATTGGTGGTGGTCAGAGAAAATATTATTCATTAAACCTTTTGGAACTGGACAATAAATGTTGTTTAAAAACCTTTCCGAAAACCATTTGCAGAGGGTAGGTATCATGCTCAATATACATAGAGAATAATGTTATGAGATATATATACTGAACTACATTGTCACGTGACACCTGAACAGCTTCATGAAGATGAAACCAAGTTCGTGAAGAATATTACGAATCCAAGAAGTTTTAGCTATAATATGAGTAATAGTCCTATATACTCAATCATTATAGAATTACGAAACTATATGTTATTTCTTTGTACGCTAAGAGATAACATTGTAATCCAAGAACATAGCAAAACAATAAGCAATCACAATTAAATTTGATGAAGCATCACACGAGAATAATTCATTAGCGTACTATGTAAGTGCCTGAAAATGTACCTCACACACTATAAATTAGTATTATGAGAAGCACACATAAATAATAAACTAATAGTTAGAGCATAGACATTATCAATGTTAATCTAAATTACGGATCAAGAATAAAAAATTGTGTGTACCTTATTACGCACAACAAAAATTATTGTAATTGTTACTAAGAAAATTGCTCCCAAATATATTTTGAATCACTAGAAAACAAAGTTAATCTTTCACCAATTAAATGCCCTAACTTGTGTGTGTTTTTTTCGTGTAGAGAGGATTAGTCAGAGAGAAAATTCTTATTCTTGAGAAGTTCTGTATTTTCTCTTTAACATAAATAGGCAGAGTAATAACAATTAAGGAAGATAACTCACCACTCCCTTTTGCACGTTTACTTTAGTGGGAGTTTGTAATTGTGTGGTAACTTCTCTTAATCTCTCTTAATCGGGTTGGGTTAGCCCACATTGAGCGACCCATGACCCATAATCCAACATCTCCCACTTCGCTCATAGTGGGCTAGACCGATGTCTTTGACACACAATTCATACTGGCAAATAGTTGGTGCGACCTGCGAGCACAAAGAGTTGTAACATCCAAAACCAATTAAAGGTTGTACTAAAGCTCTATGTAGAAATTCAATCACATACGAAAATGATTCACTACTAGCATGAGGATCTTATTACTCACAATAACCCCAGACATCATTCGCTACTCCTATAGCTTGTTATCCGATCCCTCATACTCGAAAAGAAGTAAACTCGAGTTCACGTATAACTTTATCCATAATTACATTTGTTACCCTATGGTAAGTGCAATGGTCGACCTATGAATACAAGTTATATTATTTATTTTAGTTGTGTTCCCCTTTTACTCAAAACTATCCATCCTAGATTAATTGCTTTCCTAGACATGCACTGCATTGTCGAATCACTCATGGCTATTAGTGACATGCTAAAGTAGCAATATCGATTGGCACTTCAAGAAATAGTAAAAGATTAAAGGGTATTCCAATAAAAGTTAATATATGATTTGGGGATCTCACACAATGAAGAAGCATGGATCAATTCTTCCATTATCCCATTGGTCGTAAGCACATGTGGTATGAAACACATGTTACGGTATTCTCACCATATATTAGTGGCGCGCCTAATCATTTTACTTATTCAATATCGTACAGATCTTGGCCTAGACACCTACAAATGTCTTAACCCGAATTTTTCGCTCCAATAATCCTCAATCTATCTTCTTAGAGAAACTCGTATTTGGCTTACAAAAAAGTCATAATCGAATGGTAGAATTCATAAGTCTGACTAGTTTTCAAGATCGACCTTTACAACTGAAATATGACCTTGCACTATTCAAGGTTCTATAAGGTCTCATCTCTTCGTAATTCTCAATGTAAGAGGCGATTACTCATGTGAGATAGTCAATCTTGCGACTTGTTTGACACATTTTGTCAATACAATATCATAACATGCATACAAGATATGAGCATAAATTCTAGAGTCAAATATTGATGAGCATATTAAAATAATCAAGTTATTTTACAATACATAAGCATGGCCATATCCTTCACAAACCTAGAGCCATAACATGTATCTTAAATAGGTCTCTAGATATCGCCTTTGTAAAAGGTTCAGCTATCATATTTGCATAGGAATGTGATAATAGGCTATATTCATGTAGTTTAGCGACCATTTACGCCCCAACTTAGCTATACTTTATTGCTATATGAAGGTTAAATGACAACAAATGGCTCTAATTATGAATTTTGTGATTTGCAGGAGCAAGTCCTGATTATAAGGACATTGAACAGTGTTTGGAGCAAGGAAGGCCAATCGGAGGTGAATACGCATGAAAGAAGAAGGAAAAAATGGAAGGCAGTTGATCTCCATGAGCGCGGGCCAACCGCGGCCGTGCTCAGGCCGCACTCGTCAGGCAAAAAAGAATGCAACATGCGCGGTTTGACCGTGGTCCGAGCTCGGCCGTGCTCGTCACTGCGAGGAACCTTATTTCAGGGGTAAATTCGTAAGTTCGGGGGCAACTCTCCTTAACCTATAAGAAGCCCAGCTCACTGAAAAATAAGGTATGAAGGTTTTTGAAGGATTATTGAAGGCAAGAAGAGGCAAGAGGCAAGGTGGAAGATTCGTCATAGAGTTTTACCTTTCTTCCTCTTGTTTTAATCATTAATGATGAATTCTACTGTTATGATTGTGAAAACGATTATGCATAGCTAAACTTCTAATCTAGGGTTTTGATGGAACCTCTTGGAGGATGAATTTCTGATATGTTAATATAGATTTGCCTTAATATTTTCTCTGTTTGTTCAACTATATTGTGATTGCTGTTGATTGAAGAGCCCTCAATCAGCTGTGCCTATTTAGTATGCATTACTCGGGAGAGAGATTATAGTTAGGTATTTGTTGAACAACACCACTCCTAACATATACGAGGGATCAATACGAAGGGTTTAAATGTGGGATTAGGGATAACAAAACCTTGGGTGTGATATAAGTGAGTTGTAACTAAGGCCAGCTAGCGTAATTTGAGAGAATGTGTCTAGTATATTGTTGTAATTACTCAGGAGAGAGTTACGACAGTCAGAGTACTCATGATCTATAGAGAAGACTTAGGAAAATTTATAGCAAACATAGCGAAAATGATTCCGACAAGAGGGGAAATCAGAACCTTAAACCATTCTCATTCTTGCTTACAACCATTTATAGCTAGTTCTTAACTACTGCATTTTTATTACATAATATTTAGTTAATAAACACCCAATTTGTTACTCAAATATCTCTAAAGATTGAATACGTGAATTTCTGTGAGTCCAATAGCTGTGATCGATAGGTTAATTCCCTGTGGGATTCGACTCCGGACTTGTTAACCGGAATATATTTGCAGCGACCGTTTTGTCCTTTTTACAAGGCATAGTTGGGCGTGATCAAATTTTGGCACCGTTGCTAGGAAATTAACGGTGTTATTGATTGTAGTTAAAAAGAAGTGCACGAATTCTTAGTGTAGTCAATTTTCTTCAATTTAAACTAACCATTGAAATTCTAACATTTGTAGTCGTTGTTGTTACAGATGCATGCCTAGAAACTCCTCAAGAACTAGTGAATTGTTCGAAGCATTATCAGATCCTGAGAAGGTGTTCAAGGCATTGAACCGTGCAAATAGGAAAGGCAAACAGCAACAGAACTCAATCGAAAAAACTGAACCAGCCATGGAAGACGACAATCTAAACAATAGAGACAACGTGAATGACCCAAACAACAGAAACAACACAAACGACCTAAATGATCAGGGTGTGGCACCTCTTTCGCGAGAAGCAGCATTATATGATTGGGCACAACCCACCGCTGACATCTTAGCAACTGCTATTGTAGTCCCGCAGATATAAGCAGAATCATTCCAGGTCACAAATAACATGCTACATCTGTTGCAGAACAAGGGACTATTCTCTGGGTCATACATTGAAGATCCTCAGCAGCATCTCAAGAATTTACTATCAATTTGTGCCATGCAGAGGTAACACAACGTGACACCGGAAGCAATACGTTTGTTGTTGTTTCCATTCTCAGTGACAGGAGCAGCTCAGACTTGGCTTAATTCACTCCCAATCAACTCCATCACTACTTGGGAAGAATTAGTCAAGCAATATTTGAGAAAATTTCATCCACCCAACAAGACTGCTCAGCAAATTGATGAGATATTGAGCTTCAAACAGAATCCAACTGAGACACTACACGAAACGTGGGAGAGATTCAAGGGTCTGCTGGTTACGTGTCCACATCATGGTATTCCGGAGCAGATACTGGGGCAGAGATTTTACATGGGTTTGGCAGATAGCTTAAAAGCCAATGTTGATGCTTCAACAGGTGGAGCATTTGTGAGCAAGACATTCAGAGAGAGCAAAATCCTACTAGATAAGATGGCACAAAACTCAGGATGTATAACAAGAAACGCTCCAATAACTCTTGTGGTTCACTCAGTGGCTCTAGACCTGGCTAACTCCATAGCTGAAAATATGGCCACTCTAATAACGCAAATGAGCATCCTCACCAAGAAGGTTGAAGAATCAGGCCAGAAGCAGCAGGTATACATAGTTTATGCAACCAATGGGGGTCTATGTACATCATGCATTAATCAACCATATGTCTGCTCATGAAGTGCTAAAGGTGATAGTCAACAATATCAGGAGAACTGATTATGTGGCGAATACGAGGGACCGAGCTAGGTGGTCAGAATTAGGGTCAGCAAAATCAACAATACAGACAAGCTCAGCAGCAGTACAATAACAACAACAATCATGGGGCTATGCGACCACAGGGGCAAATGGTACCTTACCAAAGGCCAGGGGTACAACCAGCAAAATCAGCAGCAGACTTATCAACAACCTCCACAATAATAGATTGTGAGACATGAAGATAGGTTTGCTAAACTCGAGGGTATGATGCAACAAGTGATTGGGTCCACTGGAAAACTAGCTGACATAGTAGACCCACATGAGTCAATGATTAAGAATATTGAGATCCAGTTAGGACAGATTTCTATGGCCCTAAATAATCGTCCTCATGGGACATTACCCGTAGGCACCCAAATTAATCCAAAAGAGTAGGGCCCAAAGCAGCTGATGGCAGTGAGTCTCTGAAATGGTAGGGACTTAGATTTGGAGCAAGAAATTGCTCACGAAAGCAGGCCGACTGAGACACTGGTGCCAGTACCCATTAAGATAGATGATTCAGCAGGTGTAACTAAGGTGACGGTACAGAATGTGCAAGAGAACACCAACAAAAAAGATGAGGTTGTGAAAGAGGCTGAGGTTGCACCGGAACCGACAGTAGAAGCAGTGCCTGAACAAGAGAAAAACCAAATCACAGGGAAGAAGCGACCTCCAGCACCATTCCCACAGAGATTGGTCAAGTATCAGAAAGAAGAGCAGTACAAGAAATTTTTGGAGATGTTGAAGCAAATTCAAGTAAACATTCCATTGACTGGTGCTTTAAAGGAAATGCCTGGTTATGCAAAAATGATGAAGGACTTGATGTCCCGCACGTTCGACTTTCAAGACTTAGCCACGGTTACACTAACTCAAACTTGTAGTGTTGTTGTGATGAGACCCATAGCCGAGAAGCTGTCTGATCTAGGGAGTTTCACAATCCCTTGCACAATAGGCAACTTTGCTTTTGATAAGGCACTGTGTGATCTGGAAGCTAGCATAAATATTTTGCCCCTAGCTATCTACAAAAGGCTAGGCATTGGAGAGCTAGACCCATGTCTATGCTATTACAGCTGGCTGACCGAATAGTGAAGAGGCCCTCTGGGATTCTGGATGATGTATTGGTGTAGGTTGGGCAGTTTGTGTTCCCAGCAGATTTTGTCATCCTTGACTATCGGGTTGACGAGGAAATTCCCATAATTTTGGGAAGACCATTCTTGGCCACTGGGAGAGCTTTAATTGATTGTGAAACTGGAGAGCTCAAGATGAGATTAAACGATGAAAGATAACATTCAATGTGCAGAAATCTATGCGCAAACCTAGTGAATTTGCCAATTGCTCTTTAATAGATGTTGTGGATGTAGTGTTGGAAGAGAACGATGAAGCATTGAATATTAAAAAACACCTTAGCAACTTGTCTCATGAACTTAGATGAAGCTAATGGTGAAGACTTGGCAAAGTGGGTACTGGATCTTGAAGGCCAAGGTTTTTGGAAAAGGGAGCTTGAATTTGAGCCTTTGCACTTGGAGGAAAGAAAAGCTCCTCCAGATAAGCTGTCAATAGAAGAGCCACCAAAGTTGGAACTGAAACCACTGCCCTCTCATCTCAGGTATGCATTCTTAGGACCTAACTCAACTTTACCTGTTATTATCTCATCCAGTTTGTTAGATGTGCAGGCAGAACAGCTTTTGCAGGTACTAACTGAGTGCAAGACTGCAATTGGGTGGATTATTGCAGACATTAAGGGGATCAGCTCGCCCTTCTATATGCATAAGATTCGGCTGAAAGATGGGCATAAACCTTCTAGAGAACATCAAAGAAGGCCGAACCCCAACATGAAAGAAGTGGTGAAAAAGGAAGTGATTAAATGGTTAGATGCAGGAATCATATTCCCTATCTCTGACAGCAACTGGGTTAGCCTAGTGCAGTATGTACCGAAAAAGGGAGGTATGATGGTAGTGAAAAATGAGAAGAACGAGTTGATCTCTACATGAACAGTCACATGTTGGAGAATCTGTATGGATTACAGGATGTTGAACTTGGCTACCAGGAAGGACCATTTCCCACTACCATTCATTGATTAAATGCTAGATAGACTGGCAGGGAGGTCTCACTTTTGCTTCCTGGATGGGTATTCGGGGTATAATTAGATTTTCATTGCCCTAGAGGATAGAGAGAAAATGTCGTTCACCTGTCCTTATGAAATCTATGTTTTTTGGCAAATGCCCTTTGGCCTACGCAACGCACCCGCCACATTCCAAAGGTGCATGATGGCCATCTTCATAGATATGGTAGAATAGATAATGGAGGTTTTCATGGATGACTTCTCAGTGGTGGGGAATTCATTCGATGATTGCCTTGTGAATTGAGGCGACTTTTGAAAAGGTGTATCGAGACTAATCTGGTACTCAACTGGGAAAAATGTTATTTCATGGTACATGAAGGTATAGTCTTGGGGCACCTAGTGTCAAGTAAAGGTATTGATGTGGATCGTGCAAAAGTTGATGTGATAGAAAAGCTTCCACCACCCATCTCCGTCAAAGCAATCAGAAGTTTACTTGGGCACGCCAGTTTCTATAGGATATTTATAAAAGATTTTTCCAAAATTGCTAACCCTTTATATAAATTACTTGAAAAAAATCACCCTTTTGTGTTTTCTGATGACTGTAGGGTAGCTTTTGAGGAATTAAAGAAGAGATTGGTAACAACACCTATCATAGTTGTCCCCAACTGGGAGCAACCGTTTGAGTTGATGTATGATGTGAGTGACTATGCTGTGGGTGCAGTTCTTAGGTAGAGAAAAGATAAAATCATGCATCCAATATACTACGCAAGTATAACATTGAGTGGAGCCCAACTAAATTACACTGTGACCGAGAAGGAGATGCTGGTACTGGTTTCGCATTTGACAAGTTCAGGTCTTACCTGATAGGCTCAAAGGTAACTATTTATACTGACCATGCTCCTCTCAGGTACTTAATTGAAAAGAAGGAGTCAAAACCGTGCCTGATTAGATGGGTGCTACTGCTGCAAGAATTTGATTTGGAGATCCGTGACCGAAAGGGAACGGAGAACCAAGTAGCTAACCATTTATCCAGGCTCGAAGGAGCTGAAAAGAAGGTTGAGGTAGAAGAAATTCTAGAAACTTTTCCAGATGAACAACTACTAGCCACGAGTCTCGAGGAAGCGCCATGGTATGTAGACATTGCAAACTATCTGGCGAGCGGTATTGTTCCTTATGACCATTCTTCTGTTCAAAAGAAAAAGTTCTTTCGTGATTGTCGCATGTATTATTGGGATGAGCCTTATCTTTTCAGGATTTGTGTTGACAACATGATCCGGAGATGTATCCCCTATATAGACCAATCTTTTATTTTGCAGGTATGTCAGGCATCACCATATGGTGGGCACTTCGGCGGAGTAAGGATGGCTACGAAAGTCTTGGAGTCCGGGTTCTACTAGCCAACACTGTTCAAAGATGCACGTCTGTGGATAAAGGGGTGTGATGAATGCCAATGAACCGGGAACATTTCTCGCAAACATGAGATGCCCATGAACCCAATTCAGGAGGTAGAAATGTTTGATGTATGGGGGATCGACTTCATGGGGTCGTTCATCAGCTCATATGGCAACAAGTACATACCCGTTGTTGTGGACTATGTGTCCAAATGGGTGGAAGCTGCAACACTCCCTACAAATGATGCAAAGGGGGTAATTGGTTTTCTAAGAAAGAACATTTTCACCCGATTTGGCACCCCGAGGGCAATAATCAGTGACAGAGGCACTCACTTTTGCAATCGAGCCTTTACAATGTTATTGGAGAAGTATGATGTACGCCACAAGGTAGCCACCCCATATCATACACAAACAAGCAGGCAAGTGGAAGTTTCGAATAGAGAAATAAAGAGTGTGTTGACTAAAACTGAGAATGCAACTAGAACAAATTGGGTAAGGAAGTTAGATGATGCACTTTGGGCGTATCGAACCGCTTTCAAAACTCCAATTATCATGTCGCCATACAAGTTGGTGTTTGGGAAGGTGTGTCATTTACCCATAGAGTTGGAACATAGAGCTTGGTGGGCGTTGAGACAACTAAATCTTGATAGTGAAGCGGCAGGAACAAGTAGAGTTACAGAATTGCACGAGCTTGATGAGTTCAGATATCATGTTTTTGAGAGCACAAGATTATACAAGTAGAGAATGAAGATGATACATGATAGGAATATTATTCAGCGAAATTCTAAACCTGGAGATATGCTATTGTTATACAACTCCCGTCTGAGGTTGTTTTCGGGCAAATTAAAATCACGATGGTCAGGGCCTTTTTGTGTGGTTGGAATTCACCCCACAGGTGCTGCAGAGATTGCTGCGAGTAATGACTCTCGTACATTTAAAGTTAATGGGCATAGGTTGAAACATAATGTGGGCATGGAGGAAGCAAAGGAAGTGTCAGTGACCCATTTGATCGATCCTCCAAAGTTGAGCGTACTTTAAATGTGCTTATCTGTATCATGCCGCGACGTTAAATCAGGCGCTTCATTGGAGGCAACCCATTGATTTGTTGTATTTGTCATGCCACGACATTAACTAAGGTGCTGGTTGGGAGGCAACCCAATGCTTAGTGATTTTTAGTGTAGTTAGAATTTGTTATTTTGATTTTTGTAAGTACTAACAAGTGCAGGTGAGCTTGGGCGAGTGACAAATCCATTAGGCGCTGAAGGGATAGGTAAAAAATTTGAGAAATCTCGAAGCCCAGGTGTGCAGCCGTGCTCAGACCGCACAAAAAGCCAACTATTCTGCCTCAGTTTTGCCTCATCGTGCGCGTTCGTGCTCAGACCGCACATATCGCCAAGTATTCTGCCTCGCGTGCGCGGCCACGCTCGAACTGCACATGTATCTCCTCCTTCCACTTTAGTTAAAGTTATTTTTTTTATTTTTTATTTTATTTTGTTCTTTTAATTCTAATATTCTAACTCTTATTACCCCTCCCCCCTAACCTGATACCCCTACCCCTCTCTCTCTCTTCACTCTTAACCACGCCCAACACCCTAAACCCTCCCTCACAAATCAAAACACCTAACTCCTCTCTTTCTTCCCAAAGAACCCCATCCCTCATACTCCCAAATTACCGATCAAAGCACACCCACTCCACTCTATTTTCTCTTCTAACAGTCCCCTCACATAACCTAACTACAACTCCACCAGGTAAGGTCATTGTTTTTTTCAATTATTGTTGGGATATTTGAGTTCTTGGGTGTGTACTAGTTTTCTTTTTCTTTAATAGATTTCTTTAGTACTGTGCTCTAGTATACTAGTGGGTTTGTTGAGGTTGTTGTAGATGTGTCTCTTGACATTTGTTGTTAACGTTGGGGCAATTGTGGTTGAGTTTGGCTTATAACTTTGTTAATTGGGGACTCCGGTGAATGGTACATATAAAGTGTTTGTTAAATTGCCTCAGTGAATAGTTAATGTAAATTGTGGCCAATTGTGCAGATGAAGTCTGAGTAACCGCCTTTGGTTCACATCTCTTGTGTTTCGCTGATGATGTCCTTTATTTCAGGTAGTATGGCACCTCCCAGTAAATGCCCAACCACCGGTGCTTCATCCAGCGGCCAAGCTGGATTCTCTAGAGCACGTGCTTCAACTCCTGCTCGTCCATATGATAGTTACAAGTTCGTCTCCAATGCAGCTCAGGACCGTTTTGGTGACAAGGCATCCAAGAAGCCCATACCGGAGAGGGGTATTAATATAGGGTCTCTCCAATATGACTGTCCCAACATGTACAATGAGTTGGTCCGACGCGGGCTGGATATTTTCTTTAAAGAACCGGATGAAGTAAGTTTGATGGTTGTGCGTGAATTTTACACCAACATTAAAGAACATGTGAACGGTGTGTGCACAGTGCGCAAGAAGCATGTGGAAGCCTCTGTCGAGGCCATTCGGAGAACATACCGGCTGCCCGCACCTGTGGCGGAGGTGGAGGACTACAATAAAGCCCATGGCAGATGATACACCACGTGGGATTTGTTCTTTGAAACAATATGTGTGCTTGGAAAGGAAATTGTGTGGATGAGACGTGGGTATAAGTTCCATTCGGCGGCACTAACCTTTGAAGGGAAGTGTTGGCTGTATGTCATCAATAATTGTCTGCTCCCATCCTCCAACACCACTGAAGTGACTCCTCGAGTTGCATTGATTTGGTGTTTCATGAATGGCCATAATTTTGACGTGGCCAAGATTATTCACGAGGAGATGTTTACTTGTTGCCCGGTGAAGCGGTATGGTTTCTTCTTCCTTCCCTAGTCACTAAGCTATGCCAGACAACACGGGTGTCGGAGAGCTTGAGCGTGGGTGGAAAAGTGCAGAAAGAGGCAAAGTTTCGAGCAGATAAGGTAACTATTGGGAAGGACCCTGTGGCACCTGGAGGTGCTAATAGCGATGACTCGAATGCACCTGAGGAGGGAGATGATGAGTAGGAGGAAGTAGGAGCTGAGTCGCCCACCCATGAGCATGTTGCGGAAGCCGCCGGACCGTCTGGGTCGGTCGGGTTACTCGGTTAGCGGCCTTAGAGCAGGAGATGGAAGGGTTGCATACCACTATCACAGACTTGGGGACTAGAGTTGATACCTTGGCCACCCAAAATGTTAAATCAGAGAAGAAAATCATGGAATGGTGGCATGCGTTGGGGCGGGCGTGTAACCTTGACCCTGGCATTGTCTCTGATCAGAACTGATCTGTCAGGGAAGTTCCTTCACCTCGCATTTCTTTATTTTGTATGACATGAGGACATGCCATCATTTTAAGTGTGGGGTGGGGGATACTTCGTTTGTATGTTGTATATATATGAACATAGCTTGATTTTGGTCTTTAGTTAGTTGTCTAAATGTGTGATTCGACTTGTCCCGACAATGGATATCACTCGACGGGTTTTTTGAGGGTCTAAGTCGATATAATTTTTTTTAAAAAAAACATGAAAAAAGAGAAGAAAAGATTTTCTTGTGTAGGTAGTGTATCAATTTCCCCTTGGTTTTTCTTTGGACGGCAGTTCTTTTCCAAGGGTTTTGTTTGAATCAGGTGTAGTTAGTTTTTATTTTTTTAAGGTACATATGGGTTATGAGCTAAGATGGAAAGAGAATCTCTTAACGTTGTTACGCCTTGAATACAGTAGACACTTTAGTGTGATGCTTAGTCTCAGTTGTTGATTCTTGTTAGAGTGCCTTAAATTGTATGTTCTTAACTTGACTTAAGTACTCAGACGAGAGTGTTTTGATAATCCAATCTGGAGTGAGTCATGTGCCATGTGTGTGTGAGATTTATTGTATTCTGTGCACTGCATTTGATGCCTAGAACTTGCCATGGGTGTTTGCAAAGCGAAATAGTAGTTTTGTTCAGTCTTAGAAGTGATATAGGCGTTTCTCTGTTGAACCAGATATGTATATTTTACCTACCTAATTGTTATGTATCGTATTTAACCCCTTTGAGCCTGTAATCCTACTTCCTTGGCAACCACATTACAAGCCTTACCCAATTATTTGAATGAACCATATGTTTGAACCTTTTCACCTCCCATAAACACTTGAATTGTGATAAACTGGTAGAAGTTAAAGTGTGGGGTGGTTGGTTTGGCGTTTGAGTGGAACTAATGAAATCAGGAGAAAGGTGCATGGTTTTGAATAAGTAAGAGCCACTTGAAATATATATAATAGTTACATTGTTGTGAAAAATAGTCTTTGACAAGTAGTGGCTCTTGATTAAGTGTGCTTAAAGAATCAGGGAGTTAATATATATTGATGTAAAGGTAGAGTCATGGTTCGACATAAGTGCGGGGTTCTGAATATGAAAGTATATGTATTAAAGTGCTTAGGGAGGTGTAGTCACTCTTATATCCAAATGTATCCTACCCGTCCCTTAGCCTACATACAACCAAATAGAGTCCTACTTGATCCTAGACTGAATGAGCTCAGTTAGTAGAGTAGTACACTACAGGAAAGCCTATGGTGCATCTTTTGTGGCATATGAGTGTTCTTTCTGAGAGAGAGTGAATTTTGTCTATTTGAGTTCCTAATTGTTATGAATGTTATTGCTTGTGGAACTACTCTCGTTTGCAATGTGAGGGCACTTGATTCATGAAGGAAAGATACATCTTGACCTCTGTGTAGAGTAAGTGAGTAAGTTAGGAATATTGCACGGCATGTGAGAGTCAACTCTTGAGGCAAAGATGTTACACTACTGGACTCAATCCTTGTGATATGTTCTTGGTGTGATGAGTTAGAGAAGTTGCTTAGCAAAGGAACCTCTGTAGAGTATGATTGATTGCTCGGGGATGAGCAATGAAGTAAGTGTGGGGTTTTGATAATAGGCTATATTCATGTAGTTTAGGGACCATTTACGCCCAACTTAGCTATACTTTATTGCTATATGAAGGTTAAATGACAACAAATGGCTCTAATTATGAATTTTGTGCTTTGCAGGAGCAAGTCCTGATTATGAGGACATTGAAGAGTGTTTGGAGCAAGGAAGGCCAATCAGAGGTGAATGCGCGTGAAAGAAGGAAAAAATGGAAGGCAGTTGATCTCCATGAGCGCGGGCCAACCGCGGCCGCACTCAGGCCGTGCTCATCAGGCAAAAAAGAATGCAACATGCGCGGTTTGACCGTGGTCCGAGCTCGACCACGCTCGTCACTGCGAGGAACCTTATTTCAGGGGTAAATTCGTAAGTTCGGGGGAAACTCTCCTTAACCTATAAGAATCCCAGCTCACCCAAAAAGAAGGTATGAAGGTTTTTAAAGGATTATTGAAGGCAAGAAGAGGCAAGAGGCAAGGTGGAAGATTAGTCATAGAGTTTTACCTTTCTTCCTCTTGTTTTGATCATTAATGATGAATTCTACTGTTATGATTGTGAAAACGATTATGCATAGCTAAACTCTTAATCTAGGGTTTTGATGGAACCTCTTGGAGGATGAATTTCTGATATGTTAATATAGATTTGCCTTAATATTTTCTCTATTTGGTCAACTATATTGTGATTGATGTTGATTGAAGGGCCCTCAATCACCTGTTCCTATTTAGTATGCATTACTTAGGAGAGAGTGTATATTTAGGTAGTTGTTGAACAACACCACTCCTAACGTATATGAGAGATCAATACGAAGGGTTTAAAGGTGGGATTAGGGATAAAGAAACCTAGGGTGCGATCTAAGTGAGCTGTAACTAAGGCCAGCTAGTGTAATTCGGGAGATATGTCTAGTAGTTGTAATTACTCGGGAGAGAGTTACGAATGTCAGAGTGCTCATGATTGATAGAGAAGACTTAGGCAAATTTATAGCAAACATAGCAGAAAGGATTCTGACAAGAGGGGAAATCAGAACCTTAGACCATTCTCATTCTTGCTTACAACTATTTATAGCTAGTTCTTAATTACTGCATTTTTATTTCATAATATTTAGTTAATAAACACCCAATTTGTTACTCAAATATCTCTGAAGATTGAATATGTGAATTTTTATGAGTCCAACAGTTGTGATCCATAGGTTAATTCCCTGTGGGATTCGACTCCGGACTTGTTAACCGGAATATATTTGCAGCGATCGCTTTGTCCTTTTTATAAGACATAGTTGGGCGTGATCAAAATGTACTGTAAATTTATCTCTCCATTTGCTACCATGTCTCTCACAAAGTTATACTTGATGTCAATGTGTTTGGTCTTCCTGTGATACTTAGGATCTTTTGTGTATGCAATAGCCGCTTGAATATCACAATATAGAGTCATGGGACCCTGAGAGTTCTTTGTAATATCCAAATGCTCAAAGAATCTCTTCAACCAAACAACTTCTTGTAATACAAACGCATAAGCCACAAACTCAGCTTCCATCGTCGAAAGGGCTGTACAGGTTTGTTTCTTACTTTTCCATGAAATAGCACCACCATTAAGTAAGAAAGCATAACCAGATGTTGATTTTCTATTATTTCGTTCACCAGCCCAATCAACATATGTATATCCTCTCATGTATAAATCATTTCCACTATAACATAGTGAAGAATCAGCAGTTCCCTTCAGGTATCTGAAAATTCTCTTCACAGCTTTCCAATGTTCTCTTCCAGAATTGGATTGATACCTGCTAACCAGACCTACAACATAATAAATGTCCAAACGAGTACACATCATAATGTACATCAAACTCCCGACAACACTTGAATACGGAATGCGAGACATGTCTTCCTTTTCATTTTCAGTCTTGGGACACTTTTCAAGGCTTAAAGTTTCACCTCTCGCTATAGGAATATCTGTGGATTTGCAACTATTAATGCGAAAATGCTCCAAAATATTCTTTATATAAGTTTCTTGAGATAGACTCAATAACTTTTTGGAACGGTCTCTTTGGATCTTAACCCCAAGGATATAGTCTACCTCACCCATATATTTCATTTTAAATGACTTTGAAAGCCATGGCTTGATAGTTTTCAAATACTCCAAATTATTTCCGACCAATAAAATATCGTCCACATAAAGAGAAAGAATTACAAACATCCCATTGGATTTCTTCACATAAATTCAAAGGTCTTCATTGATCATGGTGAAATCATACGAGATTACCTCATTGTGAAATCTCAAATACTATTGCCTTGAAGATTGCTTCAGGCCATAAATAGATCTTTTCAATTACAGGCGTTCTTTTATTGGTCTTTAACGATGAAGCCTACAGGTTGTTCCATGTAGATTTCTTCGTTTAGTTCTCTATTGAGAAAATCTATCTTCGCGTCCATTTGATGTAATTCCAAATCCAAATGTGCAACAATATCCCAAAGTAAGCGAATTGAGGTAAACTTCAATACTGGTGAAAATGTTTCCTCATAATCTATTTCAGCTTCTTGAGTAAAGCCTTTTCCCACCAATTGTGTCTTGTATTTTTCTATTGACCCATCCACTTTGTGTTTAACTTTGAGAACCCATTTGTTCCCAATGGCTCTATGCAAGGTCACCTAGATCCCAGACTTTGTTTGTTTTCATAGTTCATTGCTTTCATTCACTGATCTTTTTTAGGACTCGATAAAGCCTCCGTTAAAGACTTTGGCTCATCCATTTCTGTGGGAGATACTAATGAAATGTAATCTTCAATCTCATAAGTACATTTGGATATATTTTTCTTAGCATTCTTTCGTAGTTGAAATTCAGGTTCGTCAAAAGGATTTTGGGATTGAGAGTTCCCACTCCCACTCGGATCAAGAATAAGATCTAGATCAAGTTGATTATCAATTATATCAGAAGACACTTGCTGACTATCTGAATTCAACATTTCATACAAAGGCTCTCCATTCTTTACCTCACCTTTATTTGGAAAATTATTTTCCAAAAATGTGACATCTCACGATTCAATCTCAGTAACACTTCCATCATCTAATTCACCAATAAACACATAACCTTTGGAGTGTTTTGAATATCTTATAAAGATATATTTCTTGCCTTTTGGACCTAATTTACCAAACTTGCTAAAAGAATTTTTTACATATGCAGTACAACCCCAATGTCGTAAATCATTCAAATTTGATTTATGACCAGTCCATAGCTCATAGGGAGTGGAAGAAACTGATTTAGAAGGCATTTTGTTCAATATGTAGGTTGCAGTCAATAACGCATCTCCCCAGAAGGAAATAGGTAAATTTGTCTGCGTCATCATGGACCTTATCATGTCTAGTAGTGTTATATTCCTCCTTTCTGATACACTATTTTGTTAAGGTGTGTAAGGAATAGTTATATGTCTAATGATGCCCTTTTCATTACACAATTCTTCAAATTCGTTTAATAGATATTCACGCCCTATATCGGTTCTTAAAGTCTTAATCTTTTTGTCTAATTGATTCTCAACTTCATTCAAATATTTCTTAAAGCATTCAAGTGCTTCAGATTTATGAGAAATCAAATAGACATAACCAAAGCGCGTGAAATCGTCAATGAACGTAATGAAAAATAAAGCACCAAACCTAGCCCTCACATTTATTGGACCATAGAAATCATAATGAATTAATTGTAATGGAAAATCAGCTCTCTTAGCCTTTCCAAATGGTTTATGCGTAATCTTTCACGCAAGAAAATTTTCACAAGTTAGCATTTTAATTTTAGAGAAATAACCTAAATGTCCTTCCTTAGCTGATCTATTCATTCGATCTTGCCCTATGTGACCTAATCTTGCATGCCATGAAATAACATCAACATCATTATTACTAGAATAACATGCGATAATACAACGGTCAACAGAATAGTTATACGTAGAAGGATTACAATGTAACACAATAAAACCATCACAATGATGTCCAAAACAATAAAAAAACAAAAAACCCAAAACCCCGCATCTAGAGAGAGAGACTCTGGCGATTTCAGGCGATTAGAGAGAGAAAGCCTTCCCACCGGCCACTGGCCAGCCTTTTATGGAGGCTGGTCAGTCGTCTTCTCCACCTATATCATCTCCCCAACCATCAACTATCCCAAACACAATCCCAAACTATGCACAATTGCTAAAACCTAGTGTATTAAATGCCCCAATGCAGCATGTTCCTAAAGTAGCCCTAAAACCTATCAAGTATCTTCATGGTGAGTCAATTGTTCGATGGAAGAAGTAAGAGGTAAGGCAGTCCATTGCTCAGCAGGAATTGAACTTGGCAGTCTTGGGAAAATTCTCATATGGTAAGCCTGGGATTCATGACCTACATAAAGTTTTGCCTATTCAATGTGAATTAAAGGGTTCTTGTTCAGTTGGACTTATTGAAGATAGTCATGTATTGATCAAGCTCTCATTGATGGAGGATTACATTCATCTCTTGTCCTAACCTGCTTATTATTTGAAGATTCAAAACGAGATGTGGCAGATGAGGTGTACCAAGTGGAATCCATGATGGAAAGCTAATGAAGAAACTCCTATAGCTATATCTTGGATTTAGGTTCAAGATTTACCTCCAAACCTTTTTGGTAAAGAGTTTGTTTTCTCATTAGCTAGGGCAGTGGGAAGGCTATTGCATCTGGACTTGGCTACTCAAAATGGCACTCGTCCAAGTTGTGCTAAGGTGAAGGTTGAGGTCAACTTGCTAATTAATTTACCTCAAAGAATAAAAATAGTGGAGGAGGAAGATGAAACTGGGCCTGAGGAGTCTAAGTGGATCATGATTAGGTATGATTACATGCCAAAGTATTATAAATCATGCAAGAAACAAGGCCACAAAGAAGAGGAATGTTGGGTTATTAATCCATATTTAAGGCAGTTTGAAGATCAGGATAATGACAAGAAGAATGGGCAAGAAATAGCGGGCACAACTACTGCCTCTACCAAGGTTTTATCGAGTGGAAATGTTGTAAGGAAATCTATAACTAACCCAACTAAACAGGAGTGGATGCAAGCTAGAAAGAACAAGTACTAATGAGATAGGAGAGGCTATATAATTGATAACACAAAGGAGAAGGAGACAACAAATGGCAAGGGCAAGGCCAAGGTTGAGGCAGTGGCTACAAAGAACAAATTTAATGCATTAGAAGTGGAGGAAAATGCTCAACCAATTTTGACAATTATGGATGGCAAGGTTGATGATAATGTCAAGAATAATGTGAA
Source organism: Nicotiana sylvestris (assembly GCF_000393655.2). NCBI lineage: Eukaryota > Viridiplantae > Streptophyta > Magnoliopsida > Solanales > Solanaceae > Nicotiana > Nicotiana sylvestris. The sequence goes on along the minus strand of NC_091061.1, from coordinate 154,828,794 downwards.
GGATTCAGTATCCAAGGAGTCCAACAAAGGTGAAAAGAATGGAAAGCATGAAAGGCACGAATAAGGTAACTATCAATCCAAAAGAGGGCAGGTGAAGGAGAATTTGGAAAATTCTGGAAATTCCAGCCCTAAACCTAATGTCAATAGGATTAGGGCTGCTACACAGGAAGTTATACCAAGTCCCAAAGGAGAAGGCATTCAAAATCTTCATGAGCTTAAGCGTGTCAAGCAAGAGGTTGTTGAGAATGTGATTAAGAAGGAAAAGAATGGGAATCCTACTCCTACTAGGATTCAAGTGGTACCTGCAAAGGATGCTCAAGAAGTAGCTAACGATGGAAATTTTCCTGCTAAGGAAAGAACAGCTGAGGAAGCTAGAAAAGAATCCACAATTGAGTGGGTTCATAGAAGGTTTGGAACAAACAAGGAGGAGCTCAGGCAGCTCAATGTCACAACCAACCATTCATATCAAGAAATTCCATCTCAAACTCATGATGATTCTGGGCAGCTGGATGAATTTAATGAGGTAAATTCTGCTAAGGCACTATGGAGTGATGAAGTTGAGGTTATAGACGATCAGCAGGGTACAACAAAGGCAACGGGAAACAATGAGAAGAGGGACAACACTCAACTACAAAAAACTGCAATCCTGGGAATGCTACAGTAAACCCTAGTAGTCTAAAAACTAGGGTTGATGTTAATTCAAGTTCTATGATGATGCAGGCAGGAAAATCAATTGGAAGTGGTAACGGAGCATCTAAAGAAGATGAAAATCAAAATGGATCAGGTCAAACATCGCTGAGCAATAAGAAGGGTAATGAAATAGTAAACCCTATCAAAACTAGCAAAACTAGGAGATTTTGGCTTTTGTTGATGGGGTTCCTGTGTATGCATTGGAGAAGGGACTTGATGAGGGTGTTCCTGTGAAGGTTAGGGAGGATACGGTGTGCCAAGATTAACAAACAGTCCATGGGAGGGATGTTGATCTCAATGGAACAGTAACTCTTGGCAGTCTTGCTACAGTAAACTCTAACATGGGTTCTGTATATGAGCTTCAATTTAGAATTATGCAGGAGAATTTGGGAAATATGGAGAGGAATTCTGAGCTAAATGAAGGAGCATTGATGCCTAATGAACCAGTTGAACAAGCTATAGTACCCAAGGAGCATGGTGAACTTGAGATACTGCTTGTGGCATGTGCATCTGGGACTGGATCACCTCTTTCGATCCAAATGAATGTGCCATTAAAGACTCCAAATAAGGTGCTACATGATATTGTCACTCATCAAGAGCTGCCAATTGATATTCAAAATGCTTTGGTAGATCAACAACAACAATTTGAAGATGCAGGGGATGATAAGTCTATAGCTGAAAATTTTAAAGCAGTTGCAAGGGAAGGGGATCTATCTCCTAAAACAGCAGCTAGAAGTGGGAAGAAGGGAAAGAAAGTACAACCTAAAGAGCCACTGCCACCTATTAGAATTTTGCCCAAAAGGGCAGCTTCAACAACAAGAAGATGATGATCAAAATATTAATTTGGAACATAAGGTCTTTAAGACTCAACATGCTTTTCAAAGGGTTATAAATATGTAAGGGGAACATGGCTTCTTCATTGTAGCGCTCATGGAACCATTTCAAAAGAATTGGTTCATTCATAATTATAGAAGAAGACTAGGTATGGAAGCTGCAATCTCAAATGTGAATGGGAAGATTTGGTTGTTATTTGATGCAGTTGTGGAATGAGACTTATTGATGGATACTGGACAACAGATGACAATTAAGGTGTATCATCAAGAATTAGGTAAGCATATTATGATGACCTTTGTATATACTAAGTGTTGTGCTTTAGAAAGATTGGAATTATGGGACAATCTATACTATTTGGCTAGTGATATGGAGATGCCTTAGCTAGGTGGGGGGATTTCAATGTTGTAATTAGTGAGGAGGAAAAGATAGGGGGTTTGCCAGTATATCCTCCAAAATATGAGAATTTTGCATTTTGTGTTAACTTTTGTGGCCTGTTTGATCTAGGCTACAAGGGTAGTCCTTTCACTTGGTGGAATGGAAGGCCAAATGAGGAACGCATCTTCAAGAGATTGGATAGAATTTGTGTGAACATGACTTTTCAAACACTATTTCCTAATATAGAAGTGGAGCATCTCATAAGAACAGGCTCAGATCATACTCCACTTTTGATGAGCTGTGGTGAAGAGGCAATGAAGTTTGTAAAACCATTCAAGTTTCTGAACTTTGGGGCAAAACATGAATCATTTATGGAGGTGGTGAGGTAGAACTGGATGGCTAACTTTATAAGGTATCCATTCTTGATGTTCAAGCAGAAATTAAAGAGGGTAAAAATTGCTCTTTTCAAATGGAGAAAATTAACTTATGGAGATATATTCAAGTAGTTGGCTATAAGGAAGGATGTGGTTAGAATCAAGGAGATGTTGTTTGAAGAAGATCCTTCTGTGGCAAATAGAATAGTACTTCAACAAGCTCAAGCTGAGTTGAAGAAGTACTTAAGCGTTGAAGAACAATACTGGAAACAAAAAGCAGGTATGACTTGGTTTGAGGAAGAGGACAAAAACACTATATTCTTTCATAACCATGTCAATGGTAAGAGGCAAAAGCTACAATTGAAAAGGATCCAGAATTATGATGGTGCATGGATTGAATCTCAAGACATATTATCTAATGTTGCAGTAGAGTTTTTTCAGAAGCAGTTCACTTAGGAGGCTGATCCCACAAGTTTTGAGCTCTTAGACAATGTACCTTTAATGGTGACAAGGGAGCAGAATCTAGAGTTATGTAGATTGCCTACTATAGAGGAGGTGAAGACAGCAGTGTTTGGATTAAGTAGTGAGAGTACAAGTGGTCCAGATGGTTTTTCTGGATTGTTCTTTCAAGCATGTTGGGACATTGTAGGTTAGGACATTCACAAGCTGCTAATTTTGTTCTATGAGGGCAGCCCCTTGCCTAAGTCTATTACACATACAAACCTTGTCTTGTTGCCCAAAAAACCTAGAGTCCAAATATTCTCTGATCTTAGACCTATTAGTCTAAGTATTTTTATAAATAAGGTGTTCTCAAGGGTGGTGCATGATAGGCTATTGCCCTCTTTGAGAACATTTTATTGACTTAAGAGATTGTCACAGATATAAGGTTGAGAGGGAAGCCTGTCAATGTTGTCATCAAGCTAGATATGGCCAAGGCATATGATAGGGTGTCATGGAAATACTTGATGCATGTGCTAAGGAAGATGGGGTTTGCTGAATGTTTTATCAACATGGTGTGGAATCTGATTGCTAACAATTGGTACTCAGTCATGGTTAATGGGCAAGCTTCAGGATTTTTTCACTCAAATAGGGGGGTGAAGCAAGGGGATCCCCTATCCCCAACCTTGTTCATTCTATCAGCTGAAGTCTTGTCAAGGTCATTGAATAAATTGTTTGATCACAAGCAGTTTAGAGGATTTGGGATGCCAAAGTGGACTGATCTATTGAATCACCTTGCTTATGTAGATTACACTATCATTTTTGCATATGTTGATCCTTATTCTTTGCAGAAGATTGTGGATATTTTGGCACAGTATGAGCATACTTCTAGACTGTTGATCAACAAGGCAAAGAACTCATATTACATGCACTCTAATGTAGCTGGAGCTTTGGCAAATGCAGTAGGGACTATCACTAGTTTTTCAAAGGGAACTTTTCCTTTTACTTACTTGGCTGCCCAATTTTTTATACAAGAAGAAGAAAGGAGTTCTACAATGACTTGATTCAGAAAGTGAAGGCAAAGCTGCACTCTTGGAAGGGGAAGTTACTATTATATGGGGGAAAGGCTACTTTGATTTCTAGTGTGTTGCAAAGTATGCCTACACACATCCTTTCAGTTCTTGATCCACCTGATAATATTCTAAAGCACTTATATAAAACCTTTGCAAGGTTTTTCTAGATCAATAAGGAAGAAGGAAGGAGTAGGCATTGCACAAAGTGGCAGAATCTACGTCTTCCTAAGGAGGAGGGAGGAGTAGGTTTTAGATCTTTGATTGATGTCTCAAAGGCATTATTTGCTAAGTTGTGGTGGAGATTTAGAACTACGAAGTCTTTATGGTTCAACTTCATGTGGAACAAGTATTGTACGAAAGAACTACCAACTGTACTTCAATTTAGGGGGGGTCACATGTTTGGAGAAAAATGTTAGAGGCAAGGGAAGAGGTTGAGCATGAAATCTTATGGGAAATTAATAGGGGGTCTACTAATGTGTGGCATGAGAACTAGACTGGTTTAGGGGATTTGTATCATGTATTGCCTCCAGAATTCCCCATCAAAGAAGAATCGCAAGAAGTAGCCGATTTGAGAGATGATGAACACTGGAATGATCAACTTCTGGATCAAAACTTCCCTCGAGATATTGCTGATCATATCAGACAAGAAGTACACTTTGCAGCTGCTGATGACTACTAGGAAACTCCAAGATAGATGCCTATACCTTTAGGTAAGTTTACTATTAGTATTGCATGGAGAATTCTAAGGCATAGAGAACCAAGCAATCCTGAGTTTGCTAAGATATGGACCAAGGGGTTACCTTTCAAATTTCTTTCTTTTTTTTGGAGAGTTTGGAAGGGGAAGGTTCCTAGTGATGATTTATGGAGGAGAGGGGGATACATGGTAGTATATAAATGTTGGTGTTGTACTCCACCACATGAAGACTCATTTCAGCACTTGTTTTTGACAAGTGATACTGCAAACAAGGTGTGGAGGACATTTATACAAGATGCAGGTTTGGGGATCAATTTGGTACAGGTTCATCAAGTTATAAGGGCATGGTGAAGTGTAAAGTATTGTCCCAAGCTAAAGCCTTTGTTTTAGGCTGTTCCAGCAGTCATTTTATGGGAGCTTTGGAAGAGAAGGAACACGATGAAGCATGGTGGGGCAGTGTCTTGTAGTAGAGTGATTCATGAAGTTAATAAAATACTATACTATCTTGCAAGGGTTAGGTATCCTTGGCAACCTAGAATTCCTCTTTTGTGGCCACAAATGATCAACTTTTTTGAGAACTACAAGCCTTATGTAGTTACTAAAAGAGTCATATGGCAGTTTCCCTATGAAGGGTGGTTCAAATGTAATACTGATAGAGCATCAAGAGGCAACCCAGGTCCCAGTTCTTATGGCTTTTGTATTCGAGATCATGAGGGTAATTTGGTGTTTGCTAAGGCTAAGAGATAGGGGAGGCAACTAATATTGTAGTTGAAGCTAAAGCCATTATTGAAGGATTGGCATTTTGTGTGGAAAAGTAGCTTCATCCTTTGATCATAGAGATTGATTCTTTAGTGATGAGGAAGATCATAGATGATGAATGGGAAATACCATGGTGTATAGGGGCAGAAGTAAGGAAAATCAAGGAGATAAAGAGTACATTCAATGTACTCTTTTAGCATGTTCTAAGGGAGGGCAACAATGTTGCAGATTTTTTAGCTAACCTAGTTTTCTCTTTTGCAGGTACAATCACATTTAATTCATTTCATGAACTGCCAGTTGAAGGAAAGACATTGATCAACATGGACAAATCTCAAATACCTAACCTTAGAGTTAGGGTTGCCAAGAGAAAAGCTCCTGACTGATGAACACGTATCCTTTGTACTATCTGAACCTAGCTATTTGTGTTTCTGGACATTGTTGAATGACTTTCCAGTGGTATTAGCTCAATCTGGGGGTGGTTTAGCAGTGGTCAGAATGGTTATTACATCAAAGGTTTTGGCAGCTGATTCACTAAGGTTACAAGGTATAGTTGTACACATGACATGTATTATGACTAGAGTGGATTTGCCTGCACTTGTGTTACTTGTTGTTTCGTACTGTATGGCATTACGGTGTTACTCAGTAGTATTAGCATGTTATCATGCTCAGTCTAGGGACATTCTAGTGTTATATGCGCCTTGCACATCCATTGCCTTGATCCTATTGTTCGATGCACTGTACACTCTAAAGCTGCAGGATAAGTTATGGTATCAATTCTGGGATTCTATAAGACCAAATAAGGTCCCATTACACATATATGAAGCTGCATCAAAGCTTGGAACATTACATAATGTGCATGATAAAAGCATAATGAACAGTAGGTCTGTGTTGTGCACAACCATGTACACGACTCTACGGTTCATTACTTTCTGCACTTCTTCTTTGCAGCCTAAGCTAAGGGATCAATTCTGTAGATCAATGGTATCAATTGGGGTTCCATCACACACACATGAAGTTGCACATTTGACTTATATTAGATTTTTACCTCACAACTCACTCTTTCATCTGATTTTCTTTTTGTTAGAGGGTGTGTTGTATTGTCATTTTCCAGTGGTATTAGTGTGTCTACACACTTATTCTGGAGATGATAATGTAGTGTAAATGGTATGTTTGATGAGTGAGCAGATGATAACCTCTTTACACTGTCTTGCTTTGAATGGATCACATTGGAGCAACATTGAAGATTGGAATATATTGTTGGCTTCAATCCTGTGGTGTAGTTATTTGGAATTCATACTAACCTTTGGGATGCATACCCTGGCGCCTGGTGAGAGCTTGTTATGTTCTACTTGGTATTTGCCATTGGCCATTGGATTCACATACACATATAGGAGATTGATCATTCTGTAACGACCCAAACAGTCGTTTTGAGCTTTTGTACTTCGTTTGCGAGTTCTCGGGTATGACTAGCCCCGTGTGATATATTATGACTTACATAAATTGTTGGTTTTAGTTTTCATGGTAATCAGAATGAATTTGGAAGAACAGTTCTTAGTTTGAAGCTTAAAATTTGAAAGCTTTGACCAAGATTTGACTTGTTGGTATATGATCTCGGATCGGAATTTTTATGATTTGGTTAGCTTCATTAAGTGATTTGGGACTTAAGAGCGTGATAGGAATATTTTTTGGAGGTCCATGGAAGGTTTAGGCTTGAATTGGCGAAATTGGAATTTTGACGTTTTCCGGTTGATAGGTGAGATCTTGATATAGTGGTCGGAATAGAATTCCGGGAGTTTTAGTAGGTCCGTTGTGTCATTTGGGACGTGTGTACAAAGTTTCAAGTCATTCGAACGTGGTTTGGTAGACTTTTTTATCGAAAGCAAAATTCGGAAGATTTTGGAATCTTAGGCTTGATTTCGATGTGATTTGGTTGATTCAATGTTGTTTGAGGTGTTTTGAAGATTGGTACAAGTTTGAGTAGTGGTATATGATGTGTTTGTGATTTTGGTTGAGGTCTCGGGGGTCTCGGGGTGATTTCAGATGGTTGGCGGAAAGTTTGAAGTTGAGTTGGGGCAGCTGAAGCATTTTGTTACTGTCATAACCGCACCTACGGTTGGGAGGCCGCAAGTGCGATGCCCCCAGAAGTGAAAGGCAGCCACAGATGCGGCCATGGAGAAAATCATCAGGGATCGCAGAAGTGGTGAAGGGGGACGCACCTGCGGTAGCGTAGGTGCAAAATTCTAAACGCAGATGCGGAAATTGGAAATTTAGTGAAAACCGCAGATGTGGTGTCTTTGGCCGCAGAAGCGGTAATGGGACCGTAGGTGCGAAAAGCCTGGGTCGGAAAGTATAAAGGATTTCCTTCGCGATTTTTGGTCATTTTTCTCAATATTTCATCCGGAATGAAGTTTAGGAGATTTTTCAGAGGGGTTCATTGAGGTAAGGTCCTTGATTTCTAAACTCGTTAATATGGTGATTTTTATCGTTGTTATTATGAAATTTAAGGAAAAATCAGTGGTAAATTTGGGGATTAGGGCTTGGTTAATTGGAGAGTCTTGAGGGTGATTTGAGGGACCATTTGAGGTCCGACTTTGATGTTCTTGTTATGTATAGACTCGTGGGAGAATGATGATTCTATTGATGTGATTTTTTGTTGGGTTCCAAGGCGTGGGCCCGGAGGCCGGGTTTGAGCATTTTCAGGATTTTTGATGTAAATTGGATATTTTCGAGTGGGCTTTGTTCCCTTAGCATATTTTAATGGTTATGTACTGATTTTGGTTAGATTTAGAGCATCCGGAGGTCGATTCGAGAGGGCAAAGGCATCGCGGGCTAGAGTTTGGACCGGATCGAGGTGAGTAATGATTGTAAATGTTGTCCTGAGGGTATAAAACCATGGATTTCACATCGTTGTTCTATATTGAGGTGGCGCACACGCTAGATGACGAACGCGGGGTCGTGCACCGTTGGGGATTGTGACTTAGTCCTTCCCGAATGACTGTTCTACTGCGTATTTGATTGAAAATTATTTGTTATCATCATGTTTTGGGCTGAATGTCATATTTGGGCCTCGTGCCAACTATTTGGACCCTTAGGGGATTTTTACTGCTATTTCCTTACTATTTTGACTTTATATTGGTACTCAGTCATGCTATATTCTACTGTTTTCAAAGCCATGTTTACTCTATGTTTTACACATTAAATGATATTTTGGGCTGAGCACCATGTTTTACCGTTGCCCGAGTGGCTTATGAGATTCTGACTGAGTAAGGCCGAGGGCCTGTATTGTGAGGATACTTTTGGGTCGGGTTGCACGCCGCAACACTGATACACTGGCTTATGATTATGAGGCCGAGGGCCTGAGATTGTACGCCATGAGGTGGCTTGTTGATATGAGGCCGAGAGCCTACTGATTATGCTACGAGATGGCTTGATATTGCGCTAGGACCGTAAAGGGCCTCTCTCGGGAGTCTGTACACCCCTAGTGAGCGCGGGTACCCAGTGTGTCATGTGATATATCCCGAGGGGTTGATGTTTTTTGGGTACCCTGAGTGAGTGATATATTGATTGTGCCACGAGATGGCTTGTTATTGCGCTTGGGCCATAAGGGGCCCTTCCCGGAGTCTGTACACCCCCAATGAGCGCGGGTACCCAGTATGAGATGTGATATAGCCCGAGGGGATGATGTTGTTCCATGTTATTGCCCGAGGGGGTGGTTTTTGATTTATGTTATGCCCGAGGGGCTAATTTCGACTGACTGTGAGGTAGCCCGATGGGCTGGTTCTATTGATATTATGCCCGAGGGGCGGTTTATGGTACATGTTTTGCCGAAAGGCTGTTTATGTTTCTATTATGTTTACTCACTACTTTATCATCCGTTTGAAACTGTAAAAAATAGTTTTTAAAAGGTTTTCACCGAAACTGAGCATGATTTACGAAGTAAATGATTTCTATACTGTGTTGGAAATATCCTGTAATTATTGTAGCATATTGACATGATTTACGTGCTTTCTTACTGCTCAGCTTTTATTTTCCTTTATTACTAACTGAGTCGGAGTACTCACATTACTCCATGCACCTTGTGTGCAGATTCAGGTATTTCTGAACCTAATAGCGGGTGTTTATTGCTTAGAGGCAGAGTCATCGGAGTTTAGCGAGGTAGCTGTCCGACGTTCGCAACACAACTTTTCTCCCTCCCATTTTCATTAGTCTGTATTTAGTACACTTTTAGACTTTCTCGTCGTATTCAGAACTTAGTAGATGCTCGTAACTTGTGACACCCCGATGTCGGGCTTATATATTATTTCCACATTGTTTATGTAGACTTACGTTATGAAATATTTGTTTAATTAAAGGCTTAAAAATGATTCTTATTGATTAATGGTTAATTTGGGTGTTGTGTCGGCTGGCCTTGTCTTCACGAGAGGTGCCATCACGATCGGGTCTGAGTTTAGGGTCGTGACAAGTTGGTATCAGAGCCTAGGTTACATAGGTCTCATGAGTCATGAGCAGGTTTAGTAGAGTCTCGCGGATCGGTACAAAGACGTCTGTACTTATCCTTGGGGGGTTGCAGAACCTTTAGGAAAAACTTCACCTTCTTGAATTCTTATCGTGCGCCCTTGATTCAGCTCGGAATATAACTCTTTGAATTCCTTCCACGTGTTCGTATGCGCGCATGAGCGGTCTGTATCAGATATGCATCGATGGCTTGTGATTCCCTAATCGAGAGTCGAGACGTGATTTTCTGTGCGTTGATGTTGGGCTAGTCTGGAGGACTTGAGGCCGGGTTTTGCTTGCAGCTTGAGCACTGAGGCGTTGATTGTGTGAGCACGTGCTTTTGGATTTATATTGCCGATAGTGTCCCTATTAGTGGAAGTGATGACTGGATAGCTATGTGATAAGTATGATGTGACTGCGAGATATATTCATATGATTTGGAAGCAACGAGAAGGGTCTGCTAGAGGATAGAAGAACTATTAGGTGCTTGATTTCCATCTTGATTTGAGGTATAGCCCTGAGTTATGGGTGTGTGAAGAATCTTTTTATGTTTCTAATTGGGGGAGTGAAGTGGATTTCACGTTGTGATATGAGTTCAGACTCAGGAAGATCAAGTGACTGCGTAAGGTGGAAGGATATAAAGAGATGTTAGTTGAGGCAAATCAGGTGGGTTATCTCCTGCGGATTGTTCTGAAGTATGCGTAATCCTTTATGTCGTTTGTTGGAAGATCTCTGTCACCAAGGAAATATACGTGTTGAAATTTGAATTTGGGTCACCTAAGAGAGTGGGTTTAACTGTTATGAGAGTGAATGCGAGATTTGCAGAAGATTTAAAGTACTAGATGGTCTGTGTTTCACGAGCTTATGAAGGATTGAGTTTAATCTCACTATGGTATTATGGTAGCAACATGGTATATGCGTTATGAGTTATTTTGTGTGTTTTGATCTATGGCTTCGAGCCAAGTGGGGGAGTCTGCTATTGATTAGTTGATTGCACGGTTATGTGCTATGTTGGTTCCAGTTTGAGGTATGCTGGTAAATCAGTTATGACTTACGGAGATTGAGACCGAGGATGGCTCAAGTAAAGGAAAATTTGACAGAGGTTATATTATGCTTCATAGATGTATGAGAATTCACGGAATGTCTTGAGTGGTTATTGGTAAAGGATGTGCGGTGCATAGAGCGGGAAGTTGCTTGATTGTAGGTGAGGTTACATTCTGCGGTGTCGGAGTGCTAATGAGGCACAAGTTGTTCGGTTCGCTTGATCAGGCTAATTGCAGTTTGAGTAGAATGGAGGACTCTTGAGAATGGTTCTAATGTGTTCAAGATTTTACATGTAATAATTGGAGATTTTCAAGTTGTACTTTTGGCTAGAAACTGAGGTTTGCATTGGAGGGTGTCAAGACTCGTGGTATTTCTATATCATTAGGGAGATTTTATATAGCAGTATCAGGAAGGTGAAGGTAATGACTTTGGATTCACAAGAAGTCTCTTCGGAGTAGGTATTTTGAACGTGGTGCTTTTGGGAATATTTGAGAGAGTACTCAGCGGCTCATAAGCCTTAGACAGTGTGGTTTTATGCTTGGGTTTCGAGTGGTGAGTCTGGGTTGAGGAATTGTGGTGTTACAGCAAGAAGGAGTATAGTATCGAGTTGAAAGTGAATCAGAAGGAAACTCGGATAGATGGGATAGCTTGGTAGTAGGTCGGATCGGCATGGTAAGGATATGATTAGTCCTTGGGATGCTTATAAGGTAATGAGTTTATACAAGTGTTCTGCGGTAATTCTCTTGGGTTTTAGTGGCCTGCGTAGCTTGGTTGAGTTAGAAGGATTCAGTCCTGATGGTTTAGTTTTGTGCAAATGGAATTCGGAGAGTTCTTGATGGTTTCTACTATGGTTAGAGATGTATATTTCTTACAAACATGAGGAGCATGGGATGTATAGCGATTTTCTTCTAGATGGGATCAATGGAAAGTTCTTAGCTGGTTGAGTATATAGTTGCTTGTGGCTCAGAAGGGATATGAAGTTTTCATGTTTATCTTAAGAGGGTATAGTATATGCGGTATATGCTGTAGGATTGAGATTGGCATGTGTAAGGTCACGATTTAGTTTGGAAAGGAAGGTCACAATTCTTGGGCAGCAACGGGCAGCTTCAGATGATTTAGGACAATGTAATTGAGTTGATGGTACTTCATTAGTATTGCGACACTCTCTTGTGGGATCGACTGTTGATATTCGAGTTTGCTTGGTGGCATGGAAGAATTTTTGAGAGTATCTCTCATGGGATGATTGAGTATTAAAGGTTTGGTATGTATTCGGACGGTGGAATTGGGATCGGATATGGTGAATCGTGTGCTATAAGGAGTTAGAGACTGGGAGTTCTTATAAACAGGTTATGTTGTGGTTGTGGGTCGCGTGTATCGGCATTGTGTAGTGACTATTGGGGTTTGGAGACCCGAGCGGATCTTTTGCTGCTTGGTAAGTTAGAATTTGTTGTGATATTGAGTATAGATTGGTTGTCTCCGTGTCATGTTATTCTGGATTGTTGCGCTAAGGCAACGACTTTGGCTATGCCGAGGAGGCTACAGATTGAGTGGCAAAGTTCGACGGATTATGTTCTCAGTAGGGTGGTTTCATTTTCGAAAACCCAGCGGATGGCTGGGAAAGGTTGTCTTTCCTATTTGGCCTTCGTGATGGATGTCAATATAGACACTCCTGCCATTGATTCAGTTTCGGTGATGAGGGATTTTCCAGATATGTATCATGATGCTGGGCATGTCGCCGGACAGGGTTGTTGGTTTTGGTATTAATTTGGTGTCGGGTACCGTAGCGTATGGCACCAGCGGAGTTAAAGGAATTGAAGGAGCAGCTCAGGAACTCCTTGATAAGGGGTTCATTGGTAGGTTAATATGGATGTGTGTTCTACATCGAGTCGGTTTGGTTGACTCCGAGTTGTATCATTGATGGATGTGTTGATTCGATTGTTATTGAGCTTATTAGTGATATGGGGGATCTATGAGTTATCTTTCCGTGTTGCGAGACACTAGGATTTGCTGGTTTAGGCACATGTGGTGTGGTGTATTGGGGTCTCTCAGTGGAATTCAAGCGGGAAGAGTATTGGGTATTGCTCGGTGGGTGGCGTATTAGTTGTGTCCTTTTGGGTTTGTGTAATGTTATGTCAATTGCTTCGCAATGGCTATGATGATTTGCTTTGGTTCTAGACATCAAATTGCGCATGATTGTCGATATGGGCATAGTGACTTGAGGTGTTTCATGTGGACCAGTGTTTGGATGAGGTCGCATTGGAGCGAAGTTATGTGGAGGTATGATCCTTCGAGTTAGATTTGTGTGTTCTATTTCTACGATGTGTGACGGGTTCCCAACATTGTGTGTGGTGGTACTGGTGATCTTGCGGTACAACTCTCTCATTTGAGTCATTTTTCATGATTTAAGTACGTTCAGATTGTTGCTTATTAGTGTGCGGATTGCACGAGTTATGACTTTAGTTTGTATTGATGTGTCATGTCACCAGAGTAGTTGTGTTGGGTTAGATGAGATCGTTGGGATCTATAATGAATACGAACAGATTCAGTTTCAATGTGTTGGAAGGATAATATCGATGTTCGGCTCAGAAATTTGCTATGGTCCTTGCCAAAGGAGAAATGGTTTCACAAATTGTTGATCTGAGGAATGGGTATGACTTTCTACATGTTTCATTTATCATTGGCAGTATATGAAAGTGTTGGAATGAGACTTTAGTTGATAAGAGGTTTACTATCGGTATTCGGTTGTTATGTGCAGCTGCTGTGATTAGAAGTTATCGCTACAAGTGATTGAATTATGTGGTATATCATGTAATTGCACCTGAGGTTGTAGGTATGGGTTATTACAGTTTGTTTGGGCTTATTCAGAATGTAGATGTGAGATTAAGATCTTGTGGATGATTTCAGAAGTGGAAATGTGGTTCTAAAGTTTATGGGCTAGGTTGGATTGTGAAATTTCAGTTACATTGTGTTATCGGACCTATATAAGATCGGGTGACGTGGGATCACCCCCAGGTATATGCATGGTGAGGTTATTCAGTGATTGGTTGGCTTTTGGAACAACTCTTGGCACGTTCGAGGACGAACGTATGTTTAAGTAGGGAGGATGTAACGAACCGACCGGTCATTTTGAGCTTTTACACTTCGCTTGCAAGTTCTCGGGCATGACTAATCCCATGTGATGTATTATGACTTATGTAAATTGTCGTTTTTGTTTTCAGGGTAATCAGAATGAATTTGGAAGAACATTTCTCAGTTTGAAGCTTAAAATTTGAAAGGTTTACCAAGATTTGACTTATTGGTATATGATCTCGGATTATTATTTGGTTAGCTCCGTTAGGTGATTTGGGAATTAAGAGCGTGATCGGAATGTGTCTTGGAGGTCCGTGGAAGGTTTAGGCTGGAATTGGCGAAATTGGAATTTTGACGTTCTCCGGTTGATATGTGAGATCTTGATATAGTGGTCGGAATGTAATTCAGGGAGTTTTAGTAGGTCTGTTGTGTCATTTGGGACATGTGTACAAAATTTCAGGTCATTCGGATATGGTTTGGTAGACTTTTTGATCGAAAGCGGAATTCGGAAGATTTTGGAATCTTAGGTTTGATTTCTATGTGATTTGGTTGATTCGATGTTGTTTGAGGTGTTTTGAAGATTGGTACAAGTTTGAGTAGTGGTATATGATATGTTTGTGATTTTGGTTGAGGTCTCGGGGGCCTCGGGGTGATTTCAGATGGTTGGCGGAAAGTTTGAAGTTGAGTTGGGGCAGCTGAAGCATTTTGTTACTGTCATAACCGCACCTACGGTTGGGAGGCCGCAAGTGCGATGCCCCCAGAAGTGAAAGGCAGCCGCAGATGCGGCCATGGAGAAAATCATCAGGGATCGCAGAAGTGGTGAAGGGGGACGCACCTGCGGTAGCGTAGGTGCGAAATTCTAAACGCAGATGCGGAAATTGGAAATTTAGTGAAAACCGCAGATGTGGTGTCTTTGGCCGCAGAAGCGGTAATGGGACCGTAGGTGCGAAAAGCCTGGGTCGGAAAGTATAAAGGATTTCCTTCGCGATTTTTGGTCATTTTTCTCAATATTTCATCCGGAATGAAGTTTAGGAGATTTTTCAGAGGGGTTCATTGAGGTAAGGTCCTTGATTTCTAAACTCGTTAATATGGTGATTTTTATCGTTGTTATTATGAAATTTAAGGAAAAATCAGTGGTAAATTTGGGGATTAGGGCTTGGTTAATTGGAGAGTCTTGAGGGTGATTTGAGGGACCATTTGAGGTCCGACTTTGATGTTCTTGTTATGTATAGACTCGTGGGAGGATGATGATTCTATTGATGTGATTTTTTGTTGGGTTCCAAGGCGTGGGCCCGGAGGCCGGGTTTGAGAAATTTCAGGATTTTGATGTAAATTGGATATTTTCGAGTGGGCTTTGTTCCCTTAGCATATTTTAATGGTTATGTACTGATTTTGGTTAGATTTAGAGCATCCGGAGGTCGATTCGAGAGGGCAAAGGCATCGCGGGCTAGAGTTTGGACCGGATTGAGGTGAGTAATGATTGTAAATGTTGTCATGAGGGTATAAAACCATGGATTTCACATCGTTGTGCTATATTAAGGTGGAGCACACGCTAGATGACGAACGCGGGGTCGTGCACCGTTGGGGATTGTGACTTAGTCCGTCCCGAATGACTGTTCTACTGCGTATTTGATTGAAAATTATTTGTTATCATCATGTTTTGGGCTGAATGTCATATTTGGGCCTCGTGCCAACTATTTGGACCCTTAGGGGATTTTTACTGCTATTTCCTTACTATTTTGACTTTATATTGGTACTCAGTCATGCTATATTCTATTGTTTTCATAACTCAGCCATGTTTACTCTGTTTTTTTACACATTAAATGATAATTTAAATGATATTTTGGGCTGAGCACCATGTTTTACTGTTGCCCGAGTGGCTTATGAGATTTTGACTGAGTAAGGACAAGGGCTTGTATTGTGAGGATACTTTTGGGTTGGGCAGCACGCCGCAACAGTGATACACTGACTTATGATTATGAAGCTAAGGGCCTGAGATTGTACGCCATGAGGTGGCTTGTTGATATGAGGCTGAGAGCCTACTGATTATGTCACAAGATGGCATGATATTGCGCTTGGGCCGTAAGGGACCCCTCTCGGAAGTCTGTCCACCCCCAGTGAGCGCGGGTACCCAGTGTGTCATGTGATATAGCCCGAGGGGCTGATGTTGTTCGGGTACCCTGAGTGAGTGATATATTGATTGTGCCACGAGATGGATTATTATTATGCTTGGGCCGTAAGGTGCCCCTCCCGGAGTCTGTACACCCCCAGTGAGTGCGAGTACCCAGTATGAGATGTGATATAGCCCAAAAGGCTGATGTTATTCCATGTTATTTCCCGAGGGGCGGTTCTTGATATATGTTATGCCCGAGAGGCTAATTTTGAGTTACTATGAGGTAGCCCGAGTGGCTGGTTTTGTTGATATTATGCCCGAGGAGTGGTTTATGGTACATGTTTTGACGAAAGACTGTTTATGTTTCTATTATGTTTACTCACTGCTTTATCACCTGTTTGAAACTGTAAAAAACTTTGTTTTTAAAAAGTTTTCACCGAAACTGAGCATGATTTACAAAGTAAATAATTTCTGTATTGTGTTGGAAATAACCTGTAATTGTTGTAGCATATTGACGTGATTTACGTGTTTCTTATTGTTAAGCTTTCATTTACCGTTATTACTAACTGAGTCAGAGTACTCACATTACTCTCTGCACCTTGGGTGCAGATTCAGGTATTTCTGAACCCAGTAGTGGGTGTTTATTGCTCAGAGGCAGAGTCATCGGAGTTTAGCGAGGTAGCTGCCCGGCGTTCGCAGCACAGCTTTTCTCCCTCCCGTTTTCACTAGTCTGTATTTAGTATATTTTCAAATTTTCTCATTGTATTCAGACCTTAGTAGATGCTCATGACTTGTGACACCCCGATGTCGGGCTTGTATATTATTTCTGCAATGTTCATATAGACTTACGTTATGAAATATTTGTTTAATTAAAGGCTTAAAAATGATTATTATTGATTAATGGTTAATTTGGGTATTGTGTCGGCTGACCTTGTCTTCACGAGAGACGCCATCACGACTGGGTCTGAGTTTAGGGTCGTGACACATTCAGCTTTTCATGTTGTAATATCTAGGTCATTAGATTATATATTTTTATTTTTTCTAGTAGCTAGTAGCTTCATGCAACTTATATTTTGTTTTGGACATCTTGTATGTTTTGGACCTTATTTTGGGATTATATATATATATATATATTAGCCACTAGGCAGCCTGCCTAGTGGAATATTTGCTTAAAACAATCATAAAAAACATTATCTAGAGTAATTTTGAGACCATTGCGGCTAAAGTTCAAATTGAAATTTAAATCTAGAAGTACAGACATAGAGACTAAGTTTCATCGAATCTCTGGAACATATAGGACATCATGCAATATTAAAGATCGGCCACCACACATGTCCATTCTGCAAGTGCCCTATGTGACCTACTTTTGCATGCCATAAAATAACATCAACACCATTATTACCAGAATAACATGCGATAATACAGCAGTCAACAGAATAGTTATACATAGAAGGATTACAATCTAACACAATAAAACCATCATAACAATGTCCAAAATCATAAAAAATATTGTCTAGAGTAATTCTGAGACCATTGCGGCTAAAGTTCAAATTGAAATCTAAATCTAGAAGAACAGACACAGAGACTAAGTTTAATCGAATCTATGGAACATATAGGACGTCATGCAACATTAAAGATCGGCCACCACACATGCCCATTCTTACGACTCCAGATATCGTAATTTTCACTATTCAGTTTGTCACCCTTGTTCAAGTCAGCAATGATACTTTTCGACGCCATGTCTGTTATTAAAGATATTATTACAAGTTTAACTCATCAATATATATTGCAATTAATTTATGCATGTGATTACACACTCAAGCAAATTAATTATAATATTAATTCTACATGTAGTATAGAATCGAAAGGTCACTACATTTCCATTCATCATCTATATCTAAATATTATAATTAATATTAAAATCACTTTTAGTGTGTACTTCATTTCAAGTCTCGATCCATTACAAAATAAAATAATAATAAATACATGTAACTGGTAAGACAAATAACACAATTCAAATTTTATTAAAATAAAATACATAATAATAACAATTTACATGTTTGCTAGAACATACATATATCAATTAAATACTAACTCTTTCACATATACGCTAAAAGATACACTAGGCCAAACATCATGATGATAAATTTCAGTTAAAACTTCACCCCAAGGCTCTCGAAGAGAGTCCGCTAAAATAGCGAATGCTTCTCAATCAATTATCTCTATGTAATTAGACAATTTAGCTCTTTTTAACTGCAAAATGTGTACATGTTCAGGAATGAAAGTATCATGGCCTATTTTAAATTCTTTAAACTCACTAAATTTCTTTTTTCCTTCCCTTCGTTCAGCCCTTCGATCTCTTAACTAATTTTGCATCGCTCTCGGGACATTCCTGATGACTTCAGGCTCTGAATCTGAATCATTATAGAAATAAGTACCTGCAACGATGCATCCTTCTATGGTGTCCCCTTCCTCGACTTCGTGAACTCCCACTTGGAGTAATTCGAACTTGTCCATGTTCAGCCATGTCTGAAATAGGACCAAGGAAACAATAAGAATGGCTACAACCATTTATTGTGACAACATATATCACAATTACTTGTAGAAATATATCAATTGAGGGATTAGGACTAAACTAATTTTCAAAAAAAATTGCACTAAGACCAATTCATTAAAAATTTAGATTCATAGTCTTAGCATATTGAATCGTTTTTATCTTATAACAAATACCAAAAGGATATCCAGGAAAAGAAATTAAAATATATATATATATATATATATATATATATATATATAAATCGATGTGACATAAATTTCTTCTGGAAAACATACATAAAATACTTGGAACCAAATTTTTTAGTATTCCTAATACTTGGACAGAATGTTATTCACATTTATACTTCACTGTCCTTGTTAATGATTCAAACATTTGTTAGGCAGATCGGTAATTTACTTTTCCCAATGGATATAATCATTTCTACATTATTTCTAACTAACAAAAAAATATATGAAATATTCATTTTTTCAAGTCTGAATATCATGTAAACTATCAAAACATGAAAGACTTCACTGTATTTGTTTTTGCAAGTAAAGAAACCAAAATAATCATTATTCATTGAGATAATAGATAAAGAAAATATTATAGCAGTGACTTATTCCCATGGGCCAAACTGCATTAACACATAACTATCTCACATTTACATACGAGAGGCGCAGGGATCCAGAAAATTAGGCTTCTATTTTATGATATTGATATTTTGTGTTATTTGTTTGTGGGTTCTCTTTCACGCCACCAACTTGTTATTTATATCAAATTCATTCGAAAGATAACAGTGAAAATATAACAAACACAGAAACTCAAAAAATACAGAATAAATGTGTATTCATCTTGACAGAACATACAGTCACCGCTCTGATACCAATTTTAATCTAAATTACGACGCAAGAACAACAAATTATATGTACCTTGTTACGCCAGCTGAAATCGTTGTAATTGCTACCAAAATAATTGCTCCCAAATATACTTTGAATCATTAGGAAACAATGTTAATCTTTCACCAATTAAATGCCATAACTTGTGTGTGTTTTTCGTGTAGAGAGGATTAGTCAGAGAGAAAATTCCTACACTTGAGAAGCTTTGTGTTTTCTCTTTAACATAAATAGGCAGAGTAATAGCAGTTAAGGAAGATAACTCACCACTCTCTTTTGCACATTGAATTTAGTGGGAGTTTGTCATTATATGGTAACTTCTCTTAATCTCTCTTACTTATCTCTCATACTTGGATCGGGTCAGCCTACATGGAGTGACTCACAACCCATAATCCAACAATCAAGATAGATTACAGTTAAAAATTAAAGAGAGCCTCGTGCTCTTGGATTCGAATTCGATCAATATGATATGAACATAACTCACCATCTATAAGAGAGATATTAGTATAAAAAGCAATAGGGGTACAAAATAACTTGCTGTTGTGCATGTGAAACTTAGAAAATAAGTCAGAATATATTTCTATTGAGATAAATTATGATACGAGAAAATAACTTTACTTTTCATACTATACGTACATTATGCTTCTCTCCATTAAAAATTTATCGTAACTAGTGTTCGAACAATATTAATTTACCATAATTAACTTACTTAATTAGGTAAGAATACATACTAAGCAACCATGATTATCTGAAAGAAGTCCATATACAAACACATATGGTGCATCTTAATTTGGTGTAAATATAAGGTGCAGGTAAATATTTTATTGAATAAAATACATTACACTTACAAAAGAATTTATAAAAATACTTTTGAAAAATACATATATTTTGAAAGTTAAAGTTATTCATTTCATTTGTCATAATTTCAGATAAAAATTGCAATTTTATGTTATATTAAAGATTTTCCTATTTATTTAATAAATGAGAATCCTAAAAACATTAATATTCTTATTTTACATCTTAAAACAAAATATCAAAAATAAATTGAATTGAACCAACACTGCAAATAAATTGAATAATTGGTAGAATTGTGGTTGTGACTAATGATGATAACTGTGAGTGATGATACTTAATAATGGCGGGCGAGCGTGGTGATCGCGGTGGTAGTTAATAATGATGGACAACGATAACAACGTCGGTTAGTGGTGAGAGTCAAGGGCGGATTTAGGGGGCAGAAGGGGGTTTACCCGAACCCCCTTCGTCAAAAAATTACATCGTGCATATAAAGTAGAATTTATTTTTTTACCTCTATATATTATGTTTTGAATCTCCTTAGCACAGCCTAAAACATAGCTCAGTGATCAAGGGAGTTCAAAACTTTTATGAAATCACTAGTTTAATTTCCACTGACTGCCGCCACTGGTGAGAGTACATGGAGTAATGTGAAATGCCATAATTGTAGAAATTCTTGAAGGGATAGCAATAAATATAATACTTAAATAATATTAAGACTACTATAGATTTTAATTATTCATATTTATTCAGACCCATTAAGTAATTTTTAACTAAAAAAATAAATATACTTAATGATTGAAATTAAGTTTTAGACCTTGTTAAGTACTAACAAATGAGTTGTACTTAACTTTATGGGATTGGAAGTTGATACAAGTACAAGTGTTTTTTTCTTCTTTTTTTTTAACATTACCAAAAAAAAAAGAGTTGTAATTGTATCAACTTCCAATCACCATAAAGTTAAGTGGTCTTTTTGAAATTCAAAACTAGTTTGGGGGTATTGATGTAAACTCTGAAAAAGGTAAACTAATAGATATGCATTACGTACATTCATATATCGGATTATGAGTATCTTATATCCGGATATGCACTATCTATAAATTTCAAAAAGTGTATAGAATCCTACTCACTTCCCATCTAACGGCTGTAAAAATCCACAAAAGGACCACTACCTTCATCTACACCGTCAAAAGCAAAAAATATCAAAAAGAAAGCAGAAAAGAATTTTAATTCAGAAAAAAGGAAAAAATAATCTCAATTTTCTCAAATCCAAAAACCTCTCTCAAAATTCTCTATGGAGCCGAATCATGAAACTAGTGGACTCAGCTCTTACTTTCACCACCACCAACCACCACCACAACCACCGCAAAACCCTAACCCCACCACCAATGGAATTGTACAAAACAACTCCACTAACAATTCCGCCGCCGCTACCACCGCCACCGCTTCTCACATGGTGTACACTGGTTCACTGCCGTCCGCCGCCGTGTCGCCGCCGATGGAGAGCGTGAAGAGAAAGCGAGGGAGGCCCAGAAAGTATAGCACGCCAGAACAAGCTGCGGCTGCTAAACGGCTCTCTTCGGCTTCGGCTCCGCCCAAAAAGAGGGATCATGCTTTGAGCCGTTGTGCTGGAGCTGACGCGGCTGGTGGTTCTTCTAAGAAATCCCAATTGGCCGCTCTGGGTGAGTCCCACAGTCTCTCACGCTCGTGCACGCGCCACCACGGAATTTTAAAAATCTGTTCTTTGGTGTTTATATGCATCTGTTAGAATTTAGAATGTGTTTGAAAGTAATATAGTATACCGCATTATATGCGGGAGGGGCATATAGGCACATGCTTATATCCGTATCCATGCTTTTCTATTTTTTTATTTTCTGCCATAGTTTATTGGTTACTTTATTCTTGTGTTGGACCTCCTACTTCTCCACCTTTTTTTTTTCCATTCCTTAAACTAAGGTTTTAAAAATGTGATCTTTGCATGGTTTGTATGCAGTAGAAAAATATGTTACCTTGTCCATGTTACCCCCTTCTTATCAATAGCTTTGCTGGTTAATAGAGGAAAAGATTAGCAATATTTTTAAAAAAAAATCAAGTGCAGAGGCAGAATACTGGGCTCTGTATTCTAAGAGGCAGCCACCAGTGAAGTAGTAAACAAAGAGTCAATCTAAGAGATTTGCAAAGCATTACAAGTTTGTTGCCTTCTGTTTTATACATGCTCGTGCTCGGGGGGAGGGGGGGCTGTTTAATTGGAAGAGCTTAAATTAATTTTTTGCCTCGTATATATAATTATTTCAGACTTTGAGCTAGTTGACTCTGTTGCCCAATGTTTAAAAGTCCTAGTTACTATTGATGAAGGCTGGGAAGGGGTCCAGTTTTACTCAAATTTCTCCTATTGGTTTATGCAGGTAATGCTGGACAAGGTTTTTCACCTCATATCATCAATGTGTCTACTGGAGAAGTATGTTCAGAAATTTTCTTCCAAATTCTCTATTAACTCCTCTCATTATGCAAAGTTCACCGTGCTTGAATCAATGATAAATGATTCCTCTCATATACTTTTATCTGTTTTTTATAGATGCTTTCACTCTACATATCTATTAATCCTCAAAAAACGTTCTTGAAGGAAAGAACGTTCTTGATCAAATAAATTGGATAAGGGATCAAATAAATTGGAACAGATAAAACAGACAGTAAGTCCATAAATTGTACTGGGAAAAGTTATAAGGTGTTGGGACTTTGGATTTCTGGAAGATTGGAGCTATTACTTGAATATTCAACTGATGATACTTCTATTACACTAACTCATGCACTTCCTAGATGGTCTAGCTTGCTTATGTCCAATTCCTATGACGCGCTTACACCCATTTTTTTTATTTAGCTTGCCATCATTTCATTTTGCTGGGGTAACTCGTAAACATCATAATTGATGTTTTTAGGCTACATAAATCAGTTCCACTTAGGTCCATTTATTGTACCTCTAGGGAAGGGAAGATTTTATGTTAATAGATTATCCTTTATGCTCAACCTTTCCTCTTTTATTGATGCATGGAGCGTGTTACTCTTCTCATGTATGATTTTTTGATACTACGGCTTCCTTGGCTAGTTACTTCTTTTCCTCTTTTATTCAAGAAGGGTCGTTCTCTTTTATTTCCTTTCGAATTTAAGATCTGAACTACATGGCTTGATTTGCTTATTCATTTAAGATGCTTGCATTAGTGTAGACCGCCTACATCACACCCCCTTGGGGTGCGGTCCTTCCCCGGATCCTGCGGGATGCTTTGGTGCACCGGGCTGCCTTTTCATACCGAAACAGTTATGGAATATGGATTATTTTCTCTAACATAGTTATTATTGGATGGATATTTTATATGATAGAACTCTTGCTTATACAATTATTTGTGTGCCAAGAATGAAGGAAATTTTCGCATTTCCTGTAAGGTTAAAACTTGTTTAGTGTGAAGATACAAGCCAAAGAGGCAGTTAAATAGGTGACTCCAACATTGTCTATGAGAAGTAAGGATTATATAAGTAAATGATACCATGCATTAAGAGTCATATGATTAAAACCATATACAATGGACGTCAATCATTTGTTGCCTGCCTGATCTGTAAACTCCTTGTTGGTATATCTTTATAATGATGACAAGAATATTGTCCTAGGTATATTAAAAGTTTTGTTCTAATTGGAGAATTAGGTTTTTTTTCTAGGATTAGTTCTAATGTGTGCATTGATATTTTTTAAAAGAAAATTACCTGATGCGTGCAAAAGCTCAAGCTTAAAATTTCTCCCATATAACGTTGTTATAGCATTTAATTCAGATAAAATTGCCTATGGGAAAATCAGCATCTCCTTCTAATTATGCCAACATTCAAGAAATTTGGTAACTTCGGGATCTTGTGGCTACCAACTTAGATATAGAAAATTCAGCTAGGAACATACCTATAACCTATCTAAAGTAGTAGCTTCAGTCTTTTATTTTTAAATCAAGAAAGTACTAGCTTCTCTTTTTTAGGATTCTTGGTGAAAAACTGAAAACTGAATTTGAGCTATTGTGCACAGCCAGGGGCCTACGCAGAATTTTTAATAAGTGGTATCGATATTTAAGGAATAAAATTTGTAAATTGCAAATTTGTAATAAACTGGGTGGGACAAAAAGCAAAAGAGATGAGAAATTTAGAATAACGATAGCAAGTAACATCTCTAAAATTTGTAAATTGCAAAAATAAAATAATATTTTTAAAATCATAATTCGAAATTATATTGAATAATATACACATGCTTAAATAACTTCCTTTATGCAATCAAATATTTTTTTAATCACTTATTGAATGCGGGCCCACCAATTTAATTGATTATTTTTTGCAATGAAATTGAGGTTCAGCTCTGTATAAACTCTAGTTTTTCAAAAGGACCATGCTAAAAATTCTGAAAACATAAAACATCTTCTATGAGGTCGATCCCCCGACGTCAAAGTAAGAATATTGCTGCGCCTAACCATTCTGCCCAATGCTGCTACATGCCATAAATGGTCATTTATATTTTATATTATAATTCTATGTCTTTTGTATATATGTCTATATAGTAAAATCTTCCGACCAAGCAGTGTCGGGTGGCACCGCCGGGGTAAACGTGCGTCTGCCCCTGTGCACAGCGTCAGAAAGGAGAAAGGATAAACTGATTCTTCTGGTCTTCTACTCTATTGATAGTCTGTGAAATTCGGAAAAGCATATATGTAACCCATTATCTTATTATAGTTATCACATAGCACAAAGTGAAGATAGCAAAACAGCTAGCCTTATAATCATCTGTTCATTTTGTTATTAAAGGGAATATCTGGTTTGTTCTCTTTTTCACTTGTTAATTGCATATATTATAGAGAAGAGAGAGACCCATAAAAAGAATGTAATGGAAAAGAGAGATTGATGCTGCAAGAGAATATAGTTTTTTCTTCTCTTGCTAAATCGAATATAATTTCTGTTTAAGTGCCTTTTGATTTGATCTAGTTGCTAGGGCTCATGTTCTCTTCTTTTCTCTTGCTTCACTTGTCATTACTTATGCCAATAGCAAAGATCTTTTTGAAGATATCCCCATCTCCAAAATCTTTGGCGTACTATGGGTTCTCAGATATTCGCCTTTTCCTGAATCTTTGTGTTCCATGTTACTCTTGCAGTTCAACTGGAACTTGGTTTATGTTCCTTTTGACCTCAGTAACTGGTTGTAATAAGAAATGTTTGCATTCCATTTTCCTATCCGGGTTTTACCAATTGATATTAAGTCAAAAGTGATGTTCCATTACCGTGTTTGCATGGCATCTGATCTATTTAGAAGTACTACCCATGGTTAATTTCTTGTTGCACCAACTTAAATGGTGCCTTTAGTATCATCTCTTTCTGTATGCTGAGCATATCAAACTAATTTCTGTTTCTTTGTGATCAAACCTGTGATGTTGATGATTAGTTTTCACAGATATATGATTCAGGGTTTAGTCCTTTACTCATCCATTTCATTATTCATCAGAATATGTAGCATTAGTTTTCCTTAACATGCATGGCAGTTTCAATGGCACATCACCTTTCCTAATTAACTTCACTGCATTGAAGATGTACTTCTGACTACATATTGTATTTGTCTGCCATTTTATGCTTATGCCTTTTTCATAATTCACTTAACAGGATGTCGGTCAGAAAATTATGATGTTCATGCAACAAAGCAAATACGAACTATGCGTATTATCAGCATCTGGCTCAATCTCTAATGCCTCTCTGCGTCAGCCAGCAACATCTGGAGGAAGTATTACATATGAGGTAGAAAATTTCTTACCGATGTGGTTGGCAATGGGAAGCACTGAGTTTGCAGACAAACATAAAAGCAGAATAAAGAAGATACAAGAATTAATCATAAAGTGAAGGAAATTTGCTGCTTTTCTGTTCTGCATGCTTTCAACTCTAATTCTATTGTTTTGGTTGTGCGTCATTGTTGTTGATTAAATTTATCCAAAAAATTGACTCTAGTTGATTGGAATCAGGATGCCTTGCAAAAATATACTGATAATAGGACACATCAAATCAAGCGTGATATTGATAGAGTCCCCATATCGTCCCTGAATTTCGTAAATTCCCATGGGGTTCTTACTTGACTTCCACACATGTTTCACACGCAGCTTAAATTTTCGTAATGTAACTGGAATCTAAGCCATTGCGATGCTTTACTTTTTATGTTGTGGTTTTTGATTAAAAATGAGAGAGGGGAAGGTTCTTCTAGAATGATCAAACAATGCTATCACCCCTAATACAAGCGAAGTAGTAGTACATCTACTATGTGTTTTATTTTTCTTTCTTTGGAGGTGAAACTTAGTTTAATATTAGTCCAACTTTCTTAACCTGTAACTCTTTCGCCTTACTTTTTTTTCTTTTCTTTTAGTAGTGTGAAACCTCTTTTGCGTTACTTTAACTCTTTGTTCCTTCTTTTCGAGGAAGTAAGACTTAAACTATTTGTTCCTATATAGCCCTATTTTCTCTTTTGCGGTTCAAGCACAATTATGTATTCTTATGGCAGCGGTCATAACTTGACCAAATACTTTATACTTATGTTGAGATGCAACAATGAAAAATATATCAATCATACCAGATATTCCAATAAAGAACATAGGGCCGATCTTACTTCTAGGACCATAATATCGTCACGATGCTCACCAAACAATGAGAAGAAGTGGATTTAATATTTCATATTTTTAATTTATATATGTCAACTGACACTTGAAACATCTACTATTTGCCCGATGTCCAAGAAAGACCAGCTTAATATTTGGTCTTAGTCTTTAGCATGTAAACAACACATTTTTGAGATGCCTAAATAGTATCCATGCTTTATCCGTTGGATGTAGAACAGCCTAGCAGGGTTTCCCGTTACCCTTTTCTGTTTTACAGTTATAGTAAGCTGCCATTAACATCATTCTATGCCAGAGGATCATCACTCCAGCCTGTCATAAGAGAACATTATTCAAAATTCAATGGTCTTTTGTTGCATTTTTCCTGTCAATGTGGTATACAGCACAGTTATACAACTTTGTATTACTTCATGCCAGGGGCGATTTGACATTCTCACTCTTTCTGGATCTTACGTACGCACTGAGATTGGAGGCAGAACCGGTGGGCTTAGTGTGTGTCTGGCAAGTACAGATGGTCAAATTATTGGAGGCGGAGTTGGTGGTCCCTTGATAGCTGGAGGCCCAATTCAGGTTTTCTACTTTTAAGAATATTATGAGTTTTTATTATGATCTTAGACATCAACAAAATTAATTAAGATATTGATCTTCAGATTATCTTATCTGAGATTAGAGAAAAAAATCTGTTAACGGGACAAAGCTGGCTGAACAGTTGGCATGCTTTCTCACTGATAGCTGCGTACCTAACTTGAGACTCATTCTGTTTCTTCATTTCTTCTTGTTTTTATTTCCTTATGCTTTGTCCACCTATGAAGTAGTTGGTGAAGCATCTGTCCATGTATAAGGTTGAAGTTTTCTCATGGTAAACAAATCACAACTGATACAAGTACAAATCACAACTAATAAGTACAAGTCCAGATGACCAAAATGTATCTTTGACTTTCTTGCAATAAACGTAAAGACCCATTTTAAAACGAGAAGTGGTGATACTTATACAAAGAAAGGGCAAGAAGCCAGTGATCAATCTGTTTAATTTGCTTGTGAAATATAGAATCTTCTCTTTTTCTTTTGTGACTTTAAGTTCCGACTTTCTGACAGCTTGTTATTGACTGTGTTGGGTAGGTGATTGTTGGCTCATTTTCAGTTGACTCAAAAGCTGGTGGAGTAAAGAATGATATTTCTCAGCAAATTGGTGGGTCACCAATGTCAAGTGTAGGCTTTCGCTCGGTGGTTGATTCTTCTCATCAAAATATGGGCGGAGGTCAATTTATGATGCAGTCTCGCAGCATGCAACCAACGCCTTTACATCAAACTGAATGGAGGGTTAGCACCGGTCAGGGCATGCACCAGTCTCCAGAAAATGGGGACTATGACCACCTTCAAGACTAGGCAAAAATTGTCGTGTTAGGAGTAGTGTGAACAACATTCGTAAGTTATAGGTTCTTTTGGAAGAGAATATACAAACTCTTTACATTGTACAGGTTAGCGACACCTCCTCTAGTGTCTTTTTTGCAGATGAAAACTGCTGCCAAATGCACTGATGTATGGACCTCAAAAAATTTTCCTGCATTGCTCTGGATTACCTTGCTGTCTTTGTGCTTTAGAGTTATCTAAAAAAAAAATTCATTGGGGATGTATAAAACAAGGAATTACTGACTTGTGTATACTGGTGAAAAAAGAGGTTGATCAGGTCTGAGTTACCTAGTTGCCTTAAGCCTATATATCATACCAAGTCTGTACTTATTCTCACAAGGGAGTGGTGGGTATGTCTCTTAACTTTTTGCTACTTGGTTACTATTCTGTCCAGTGAGTTTAGATGGCTGCATTATGCCCTTTGCTTGGACGGCTCGCTTTTATTCGGGCTTTATTAGCAGTTGGATGGAGCTAGCTTG
Source organism: Nicotiana sylvestris (assembly GCF_000393655.2). Lineage (NCBI taxonomy): Eukaryota > Viridiplantae > Streptophyta > Magnoliopsida > Solanales > Solanaceae > Nicotiana > Nicotiana sylvestris. The sequence continues at coordinate 154,800,059 of NC_091061.1, read as the reverse complement.
CACGCACCTAACTATTCAATCAGTTCTTACTACCATCTCTGATCTCACTAGCACAGTTAGATCAAGCCGTAGACTTTGGCTATTATTTATACAATCCACGCACGGGGAATCTCCAGCAGCTGTACCGATGGTTAGATTTCGGATGAGCTTTGTTGTGTCATAGTAGAGGCCGCTCACTATCATGTGGCAACTGGCAAACTGTGTCCATATTTGTAAACGTGCTTATTTGCTGGTCTCAAATTATGGTCAATTATGTCAATTTGCCTTTGAATATTATGCTGTGCATAGTAAAAGTTCTTGGAAATTTCTCATAAGGCCATTGAAATGAAGACCACACTTTTAGCCATCTACTACGCCCCCTAGTTTATAATTGTTTATTACACAAGTCTCAATGTGTATATTCATATTCAAGCCACCATAGTTTTTGAATTAAGGGAATTAAATATATATATATATATATATATATACAAAAATAAAAAGTTTTCCGAGCTACACAATATATTTTCTCCGCCAAGGGGTGTCATTCCCTTTGTATAAGATGGCTCCGCTACCGGTTACAATCTTAGCTGTAGTATTGTATTTTTGAATTTCTAACTCCACAACTACTAGCAAGTGTCATGTTCCGGTCTTGATGGCTCCTGGACCGAGCCCTAGCTGTCTTGGGTTTTTCTTTTATTTATTTTTTTTAAAAAAATAAAAAAATTACCTCAAGGAAGGGAGAGAGGAAATGAAATGTTACGCTGCTAATGGAATTTGAACCCTCCAGCTTCACTCCACTGTCTTGGGCTTAGGCCCTTGCGCCAAAAGTTATTAGAAAAATTATGCGACACAGCAAACATATACGGTATATTTTATTATTTGTAGCTGTATTTTTAAAAAATTATTATTTGTAGCATATTTAAATTTTATAGCAAATTCACCTGTAATACTAAATTAAGAGATCAATTATTTTGAACTGAAACAAAAAAACAACAAGTTTTTATAGTTCGGTTGATTAGAGCGCCCGCTTAGCAAGCGAAGGCTTTGAGTTCAGGCTCTTGATAACAATAATTGATTATGAAAATTCCTCAAGATTATTTATGTGGAAATTAATAGTGGGGAGATATACATGGACCAAAAATTGACGCAACGTCGCGTTACCGAGGACCTCGTTTCAAAAAAATACGCCGCCTGGGGGCTTTACTAGGACTAACTAATAAAAAGCCTAGGAACGGAAGTGATCTTAGAAACCAATCGCGTTCCGGAAAAAAATCTCAATATCGTATTCGTATAGAAGAAAAACAAAAATTGTTTATGTAAAGTTATGAATGGCGTTTGTCACTGTCGAAGTTTCTATTCTTGGCTTACACTTTCTCTTCTAAAATTCACGTGCTCTACCAAAACCCTCATTGGCCACCGCTTGTGATTTTACAAACTCAAAAGATATACTAAAAGCCTTTGAGATATTTTTAATCGGGAGGAAAAGGACAATAATTGATATTGTAGTTCAAACAGCACTTTTCCTAATTTGGTTATGTCTTTTCCACCTTGGTCTACGATTACGTGTCGCTCACCTCATAATTTCTTGTATGTCAAATAGAACTATGTAGAATATAAGCTATTTCCAAATTAGGGAAGGAGTGATCAAGAAAAGAAAAAGTCGGGAAATGCTGAATACTAGCCTATTTGGCCAAACTACTTTTTGGCTAAAAGTGTTATTTATTTTTTTGCCAAAAGTATTATTTTAAAAGTTAAAGTGTTTGGCTAAATTTTTAGAAGAAAAAAAGTACTCCATTTTGAGTAGAATTAGAAGTAGTTTTTGAAATGCAGAAAATATCAACTTCTTTCTAAAAATACTTTTTTGAAAAGTACTTTTGAGAAAAATACACTTAGAAGTACTTTTTAAAAGTTTAGCCAAACATTAATTGTTGCACAAAAGTATTTGTTTGTCAAATACAAACTACTTCTCACCAAAAGTATTTTTTGAAAAATACTTTTCAAATTAAGCTGATTTTAAAAGTTTGGCCAAACATGCTATAAAACTCAACGGTATAAGGAGTCGTTGGGTCGGAAAATAAGTTATCTCAGGATTAATTATCCTGGGATTAGTTACAAGATCCTCCCATAGGGATAAAAATAATACTACAATCCTGAAATAAATAATCCTAATTAGTTATACCACAATTTTATCTCAACCAAACGTGAAATAAACGCATCTCAAATTTAATTTTAAAATTAATTATCTCTTATCTCTCATACAAAACGAACCATTAAAGATGAATTAGCCTTTACTTCTTAGTGTAGGAGAAGTTTGACATCAGTAATTTTGAGAAAGTTTCGTTTTAGAAATCAACTTATTTAAAGCAAAATAATAATTTTGGTTCAGCTACTCAACTATTTAATTGTGAGAAAAGACTCGATATCACGTAAAATCACTTTGCGGCACATTTTGATTTGTTGCTACAGTATTTACAAGAAGGTGGAGAAATGATTTTTGTTGTGCATTTTAAATGGAATTCAATTTGGGATATGATTTGAAATAATTTAATCGCGTAGAACTAGTTGAATCAGCCGTGAAACCACTATTATCGAATTGATTTTCTTTTAACTATGTAAAGAAACTTCATAAAAAATTATCACATAAGTTTTTTTGTACTTAAAAACAGGCATTGGTTGTTAACTGTAAGAAAGCTCGAATTATTCACCTCATTTGCTCACCTAACAAAGTGGATTAGGCGAATAATATGTGGTAAAACATTGACTAATACGTACGTACCAACAACTTTGAAAGGTGAATTGATCTTGTGACCAAAAAAAATAAAAAATTGATCTTCTCAAATTAGCGAATGATCGATGTCTTTTTTTGACCTTGACCATTACCCCTACTTTTAGATATACTCCATTAGACATGCATAAAGTAACGTTATTAGTAGCAGAGGATTCCTACGTCAAGATCCTTTTTAATAATCTTGAAAATATTGACTCAATGCCTCATCCTACTTCCTCTTTCTATGTGATTTATAGCTCAAACTTTTATCTGTTTTATGTGAGAATTTTTTATAGAGTTAGTTACACTAAATATTCTTATAATATAATTTAGTTTTAGATACAACTTAACTTATATATTTTAAAATCAAACGCTTAACCCCTCATATTATAATTTTTTTACATAGATACCAATGTGGTGAGAACCGTAACTAAGTATATCAAAATATGATCATAAAATTTAATTATATTTCAAAATTATCTTAAACTTACTTATTTAGGTGAAGTTTCATTTTTGTAGGATTTCCATTACATAAGAGGTTTAAATGTTTTTAGAAAAATAATGATAATATCATTAAGATAAAAATATTTTTTCAAATACGTAAAAATTCTGGTTATCTTATTATGTATTTTTTTGTCAATTTTCTATCTAGGAGTTTCAAAAAAATATATGTTAAAAAATATTTATTTTCTATTTAATCAAAGGCGTGGACAAGATTTTCAAAAAGAAATGTTTATTTTAAAAAAAAAAAAAAAATCACACAAAAAAATACATAAATTTTTTATTTACAATTTGACTTCTAACTATATTTTAACATGCTTAGTACGGTTATAACTCACAGGGGGTGTAAGTGTAGAATTTATACATTACAAGGGGATGCATAATAGAGAGGGTGTATCCGAAACTTTTGCAAGGGTGTTTAGTGTGATTAACCTATCATACATTCTCGTTTCTTACTCAACACTCCAACTCCTCTTAATTTCTATCTTACGTCGTGTTGATTCTCTTTTTTTCTTATTGTTGAGTGTTTTAGATTCTGCCTTATTTTCTCAGTTTTGCACCAAATCTTGTGTTAATTTCTAATTCAACGAGCTCGAACTAAATAAAACTAGTCATTTTGGTGTAGATGATGAAATTGACATTACTTGACTGATACTAGGTCTTGAATTTAAAATAGTTTCATTAGGGATATAAACAATTGAATGTTTATCTTTTAAAAAATAATCACACAAAAAAATACATATAAATTTTTATTTACAATTTGACTTTTAACTATATTTTAACATGCTTAGTACGGTTATAACTCATAAGGGGTGTAAGTGTAGAATTTATACATTACAAAGGGATGCAAGTTTTTGATCTTATAATAGAGAGGGTGTATCCGAAACTTTTGCAAGGGTTTTACTTGGGGCATTTGCATCTATACCCGCTTTTTGTGTCACATTTTAATTTGTGCCCGCTTTGCAAAAAAAATTGCAAGCGTACCCGCTTTTTCGCATAACTTCAGCACACGGGGCTGAAGTAGCAAAGGCAATCACGCAAAACTTCAGCATTCTAGTAGCCGGACCTGAAGTTCAGCTCTAGAGCTGAAGTTTTTGTGTTGTAACTGGGAAACTTCAGCTCTAACTGTGAAACTTTAGCTCTAGAGCTGAAGTTTTTGTGTTGTAACTGTGAAACTTCAGCTCTAGAGCTAAAGTTTTTGTGTTGTAACTGGGAAACTTCAGCTCTAGAGCTGAAGTTTTTGTGTTGTAACTAAAAAACTTCAGCTCTAGAGCTGAAGTTTTTATCTTTATAACTGGGGAATCCCACTATCAAGATGTTCTAGTTTTTGATAACTCACCCAAATTTTATGTAATCGGATCCAATTCAGAGTGTTAAAAGGAAAGTGGTAATTGATGCTTTTTGATTGATCAATCCGCAAAACCATGATGCCAAGGCAGACAACGTCGAATCTGGGGCGTCTGAACAAGCCAGTAAAATTATTTATTTTTTAAGTTTTTTGCAGAAGATATTATTTTTTTCTGAATATATGACATCCTAAAGAAAAGAGAAACGAAAAAGAAAAACAAACTCCATGTACATGGGAAAGAATGAATTTGAAACTTACTGTTAAAGGCTAGAGCAGAAACATTCACCGTATCAAGTAAGTTTCCAGCAATGGATTGTCACACCTCCTTTTTACCTACACCCCGCAAAGGGGCGTAAAGGGAGTTTTTTCCAACTAAAGGACAATCGAAACGGGATTTATTTATTTATTTCAGAGTCGCCACTTGGTAGATTTATGGTGTCCCAAGTCACCGGTTGAATCCCGAATCGAGGAAAGGATTGACTTTGTATTACAGTCCGCGAACCAGAAATCCGGATAAGGAATTCTGTTAACCCGGGAGAAGGTGTTAGGCATTCCCGAGTTCCGTGGTTCTAGCACGGTCGCTCAACTGTCATATTCGGTTTATTTATCTGATTTTAATACATGTTGAACCTATGTGCAAATTTTAACTGTTTACCGCTTTTATTATTATTATTTTTAACGAGAATTGCGACGTCGTAAAAATACATCTCGAACCACGTCACATCAATGCACCCGTGGTTATTGACACATTTCAACTCTGTCGAGATTTGGATTTGGGTCACATAAATGTGCACCCGAGTTTAAGAAAGTAAATTATTAAAGGCGCGCCTAAAGCGACTAGCGTATTATTATTTTGGGGAAGGCCGTAAAATTTTGCTAAACGGCCCTTCCCGAAGTCTAAGTATTTAAAATAACCATTTATTGAGGGCCCCGCCGTTTGTACGTTTTATTTGGCGAGGCTCGTCTCATATTTTATTTAAGGGTATCCTAAAGCGACTATGATTTTCTATTTATTTGTCTCTAAGAATAAAGAAAAATCCTAATCAATTAGCATTAAAAGTTCGGGCTTCAAGTTCAAGTCCGGGTCCAAACAAAAGAAAACACCTTCTAGTTTGAACCCGCTACCTAACTTAAGATCTGCCGCCTGCCGTTGTAAATATTAACAACCAGCTACCATTTCGATCCAGTTCAACTTTAGCTTTATTATATGAATTGGACTATTGGAATTAACTATGTGGAATACGAAGCCATTTTTGAGCTCTTTTTACGATTTGTTGAAAAATGCATCAATGCTTAAAAACTGACATCAAGCTAACATTAATCACTAACTTTTGAGAACTAACATTAGTTACTAACATTATTTACATTTCTATTTAAAATGATGTTATTTACTCAAGTGAACTCGCAATTTCAGAATTAGACCTATTAAACCAATGATTTCCATAAACTATTTGAACCTGTTTTGTGACATAAACTATTTGAAACTATTTCACGACTACTGTAAAAAAGAATTAAATACAGTATATTTCATACCTAGTAATCACCAACTAAGATTAATTACAATTAATATTCCATGTTTGTAGAAATAGAATCAATCAGTCCAGTTTATGCATTCCAAAGTCATTCCAATACATACTATGAAATATCAAGTGAACGACTGCTTATACATCAAATTAAACACAAAGAAACAGGGAAAATTCAGAAATCCATTCCAACAACTCTTTACTTCCTTTCCATTAAATTTGAGAGCTTTAGAACGTGTACCTGGATAATGAAAATACAAGAAGATGAAGGAGCAGTCAACAACAGTAATAACACAGCAACGCAGTGACAGATTAAAAAAAAAGAAAGAACCAGCAGAGTTCCAGCAACACCCAATGAAACAGCAACAGTACTAGTTCTGATATTCAGCAGTAAAAGAAAAGACCTCACTTTTCAGTTTCTTAGCTCTCATACACTGAACCTTTTAGGATTAAAAACCAGCATGTTTTTACTTTCAATTTACTGAACTTTTTAAATGTTAAAAGTCCAACCTATACTCTCTGAAAAAAAAAACGAAAGAGAACTGATTTTTTCCCTCCAAAAAAAAAAAAACTCAAATCTGTCTTAAATGACTCTATTTATAACCCAAAAACAGGCCTGTTATTTCTGCCTTGAAACTATCAGATTCTAACTGCCCATCCCCCTTTCAATCCCATTACTTAATGTCTTCTTGTTTAAAGTTATTTTGTTCCCCACACTTGCATGCCTTGTTCCCTATTGTTTCAATCAAAACTATGGGTTATTATAATATTCCTATTGACTCCCATACTATCATGTTATGTTCCCCATTAGCAAATGTCTTGTCCCCCACTATGTATTAAATAATGCCTTATTTTAATATTATTAGTGCTTAGTGGACAGAGCACTCAAATTAATCATTTTTTGAAACTTTAAATCCCAAAATACCCCCTGAAACTACTGAAATTACCATTCTACCCCATCATCTATATCCAATCCTCCTAATCAATTAACCAAACTATAGCAGCTATAACCAATCTTAAGTGAGAAATCCTAACAATTGACTAATTAAACACATGAAACTAACTCCCAATCAACAACATTAGGACAATTCAAACAAGGCCAGATTCATATCAGAACAAACTTAACAGAACAAACAAGTATATCCAAATCACTAAACACAATCATCAATTGAACTCAAAACAGTAGGAAAGTCGTCAAAACGCATACACATATAATTTCAACGAATATGCAGTAAGATACTTCATGCGCAGACTTTATCAAGATGAACCCACATTAAAACGAAACCACAAATAGGTCCGTGAATAGCATAGATTCGAGGTAAGAGATATGACCTTTATTACTGCACTTTCTTGCTCCGTTACGCACAGTGAAAACGAAACTCCAAAGAAAAAGCAAAAAATTCGTGAACGAGCTATGGCTAACCTTTATGCTAACGATCCGACGTCGAACAATGCTGAACTTCCGATGAAATACAGCTTAGTTCGCAACACTGTTTCGACGCTTGACTAACAAACACGGACTCGGACGAAACCTCGATGCACTGCCTCGACGTATGACTTAGCACGACCTCGGATGGCTGGTCTCGTTTTGGACTGGAGGGTGGCTGGTCTCGTTTTGGATTGGAGGGTGGCTATGGAGAAGGTGAGGCGGGCTGTCGACGAGTGATGGAGTCGCCGGTGGTCGTTGGACGTCGATGGACAAGGCTGGCCAGTGGTCAGCAGTGCAGCGACGGGCGGACTGGCTGGAGCTCGCGACTGGAGGGTCGTTGGGCTGTAGGTTGTCTACGGTAGCTTGGAGATGGAAGTGGGCATTGGTAGTAAAGCTGGCGTGAAGGGAGGTGGTCGTTTGGATGAAGCTGGTGGTGGCTGCTAGACGTGGTCGTGGTGGACGTGAGGCGGGCTGTCGACGAGTTGATAGAGTCGCCGGTGGTCGTTGGTTCGAAGAAGAAGAAGGAGGGTAGTCATGGATGTCGAGGGAGAAGGAGGGGTCGTTTGGAGAAGATGAAGAGAAGAGGGGGCGGGTGGTTTAGGGTTTTTTTGTTGGAAATGAAAATGAAAATGGAAAAAATGGGGGGTGGTCGTTTGGGCTGTGGGGCAGACCGGGTCGGGGATGGGGTATGGGCTGGGTATCTGGGCTGTCTTGGATGGGTTTCAATTTCAAGGGAAAGAAAATTGTTTGGGATGATGGACTTTAAATTGATTTGGCCCAAATATGACTTAACACTCTTTTATTTTGCTTTTCTTTTTCTGAAACTAATAAAACTAAAAATTCCAAAAATCCTAAATTAACTTATAGGACTAGATTAATTTATAAAAGTACTAATTAACTTTTAATAACAATTAACACACACAATTAAATAAAATCACATAACTTGGACATGAAATGCTAAAAATGCAAAAATACATTATTTTGTGATTTTCTCTCTCTTGAAAACAAAACATGGTTCAATTAATTCCTAAGTGCACAATTAAATCTTAAATGTGCATGCAACATATATTTTGTATTTTTAATTAATTAAAACAAGATAAACATTCACAGACAAAATACAAACAATTATCCACAGATGCCACGCAAATTCTTAAAATTGTACATCACGGAAATTTGTTTTATTTTTGATTTCTTTTGGAGTAGTTTTCGTGAAGCAAAAATCACGTGCTCACAGCTGCCCCTCTTTGTCCGAAAACACGAAGGGTTTTCGTGCAAAGATAAAGTGAGCGAATACGAGCGATTTTTGCCCGTTGGACTACTCCGTGTGAAGCACTTTTTTTGATAGGTTTAAACCGAACATTTGCTTTGAAGGTTTCCTACATATCCCTGGCTAAAAGGGAATCAGGTTAATGTAGTTCGGGAAGTTTTGGTAGCTGGGACTACCATGGGACTGCAATTTCGCTGTTACTACTGCTGCATGCCGTTACTACTGCTTTCCGACCTCCTTATTACACCGTGCTAAAAGAAAACAAGAAGCTAGACTTAACTGGGGATTGCAACATCTTATCTATCTCCAACTTGCTCTTGTAGTCTTCCTTCTGATTTCTGCAGCGGAATTTATGCTGGGTATATTTTGTTGTAACCCTCCGTTTTACTGACTTCTGACTTGAAATTGAGTGTAGTCCTCTGTTCTACAGGCGGGCTCCTGACTTCAAACCCGAAATTTATTCCTCTGTTCTACAGGCGGGCTCCTGACTTCGTTTTGAAAGGTACTCCTCTGCTCTACAGGCGGGCTCCTGACTTCAACGACAATTTAAAGATAATGCAGCCTCCATTCTCCAGGCGGGCTCCTGACCTCAACAATTTCTTAAAAACATAACACCTCCATTCTCCAGGCGGGCTCCTGACTTCAACTACAACTTGAAAATATAACACCTACATTCTCCAGGCGGGCTTCTGACTTCAACTATTTCGTAAAATATAATACCTCCATTCTCCAGGCGGGCCCCTGACTTCAACTACTTCTTAAAAGATAATACGGCCTCCATTCTCCAGGCGGGCTCCTGATTTCAACTATTTCGTAAAATATAATACCTCCATTCTCCAGGCGGGCTCCTGACTTCAACTACTTCTTAAAATATAACACCTCCATTCTCCAGGCGGGCTCCTGACTTCAACAACTTCTTAAAATGTAACACCTTCGTTCTTCAGGCGGGCTCCTGACTTCAACAACTTCTTAAAATGTAACACCTCCGTTCCCCAAGCGGGTTCCTGACTTCAACAACGACTTAAAATATAACACCTCCATTCTCCAGGCGGGCTCCTGACTTCAATTATGACTTAAAATATAATACGGCCTCCATTCTCTAGGCGGGCTCCTGACTTCAACAACAATTTTAAAATATAACACCTCCATTTTTCAGGCGGGCTCCTGACTTCGACTACAACTCAAAAATATAACACCTCCATTCTCCAGGCGGGCTCCTGACTTCAACGAACCTTAAAATTTTAACACCTCCGTTCTTCAGGCGGGCTCCTGACTTATTCAACTTAAAACATAACAACCTCTATTCTACAGGCAGGCTCCTGACTCCTTCAACTTAAAATATGACAACCTCCGTTCTACAGGCGGGCTCCTGACTCCTTTAACTTAAAATATAACAACCTCCGTTCTACAGGCGGGCTCCTGACTGCATCAACTTCTTAAAAATATGGCAACCTCCGTTCTACAGGCGGGCTCCTGACCCCTTTAACTTAAAATATAACAACCCCCGTTCTACAGGCGGGCTCCTGACTCCTTTAGCTTGAATCATCTTCTTTCAGAACTGTTTCCCTCAAAACTGGTGTTTCATTCCTCTGAAAACTACTGGGGATAACACTGGTATTTTATTCAAAATATGTTATTTTCCTCCTTCAAAGACTACTTCCCTTAAAGCTGGGGCTTTTCATTCCACTGGAACTACTTCCCTTAAGACTTGTGTTATCGCCCTTCCGAAATTGCTTCCTTTAAACTTGTTTGGCCTTCTTCCGAAAACTGCTGGGGATACCATTTTTATCCAAACTTGTGTTATCTTGCTTCTTTCCCAATTGGGTACCGGATTTCCAGAAAAATTTTCAAAATGAAAGAAAATTTTTTGCCCCAGTTTGACAATCTTTCTTGTATCATGATGTCTTTTCATCATCTATAACATTTCCTGTCCCTACTTCAAATCAAAGAAAAATTTTGTTAGTTTAAAACGTGGTGAATGGTCGTGCCACTCCTGTTGGGGATGGTTTTCTCTTTCTCCTTTCCCAGCTTTGTGTTCCATTACATCACCAAAGCTTGCTGGGGATGAGATTATTTGTTGGGGATGATATTCCTGCTGGCGATCATATTCCTGCTGGGGATGGTTTTCCCCCTCTTCTTTCCCTGCTCCGTGTTGTTTGACCCTCTGGGGACTTGGTCGATAATCTGTCAGGGATGCTCTTGTTTATTGAGGATTCTTTATTCACCAATTGTGCTTCCCACTTTTCTCCATACTCTCCCCGAAATCCTAGACCAATCCATCATTTGGTCTTGCAACGAACGTCTTTCTCGTTCCATTGCATTATCTTTGGCCCGTCCTATCCACATTGTGTTTTTGCACCATCTTGGCAACTGGTAATAAGCTCTGAAAATCCTTTTCAAAAACAAATTGCTGGGGAGATAAAGTCTTTAGACCAAGAAATGAAAAAGTGATGATTTCAAAAGATAGAAAAAGAAGAAGTCTTTCTGAACAAATGCTGGGGAAAAAGAAAGAAAAGAACTTATCTGAATGATATAATCGATCCCAACGATCATGTCGTGTATTCCGGATTAATCAACCCAGTCTACTGGTATCAATCAATCTTTCGGACGGCCTCATCTTGTTGGGGATAAACAGGCACTCAACTCTTTGCCAAATGCAGATCCTTTCCGACAATCTTGTCTTGTCGCCTCATAGTGCCCTTCGAGGGGTTTTCAAAGACTCTCTCATTTCTCTCAACTCCCATCGCCTTATGGTGCCTGTGAAGGTTTTCACCGATAAAACTCTCTCATTTTATTTCTCTCAACTTACGTCGCCTTATGGTGCCTGTGGAGGTTTTCACCGATAAGACTCTCTCATATTATTTTATTTTTTCCAGCTGGGGATTGAAGTGTTACCTATATGACTCTCTCTGCTGGGGATTCTTTCGGCTACCAATTCATTTCCAACTTATGATCCTCTTCTCTGCTGGGGATCAGAGTGTTATTCCCGACTTCCGTTTGCATGACTTGGCACTTCTCGGATACTGATCGGGAGGTCTTTTTGGACATCAATATGGGTTTTTGTGTATGGCTAAAAGAAAAAAGGGTATTAAAGGTTCAAAATAATTTTGATGAGTAAAACATTACAACTCTTGGAATCAAACTTCCTTCCCAAAATTACAAACACAACTTCTGCCCCAGTTTCTTGCTTGGAGATTTTTATTTTTGTTACACTATGACCGAGCCGTGAGGCGCCTACGTATCCTTTTTGAGGAATCAGGTCAAACGTAGTTCCCAATTCCTTTGTTTTTCTTGTGACTTTTCTTTTGTCTTTATTATCATTATTTTTCTCTTCTCTTTTTCTTTCATTTTCATTACTGATTCCAAAATAGGGGTATGAAAGAATAAATAAGACTCAAAAGGGGAAGCAAAGGTTGAAGTGTTTGGATGGAAGAACAATTTGCCTCCATCATTTCATTCTTCGATACCATGCCAAATGCAAACAAACAACAATTACAATCAAAAGAAATCATACATAATATCTCTTAACTGCGTCAAAATTGATAGCCATGTTGATGCATTTCCCTTCGATATATGTTAAACATAAAGCGCCATTGGACAACACTCTGGTTACAATGAATGGCCTTTGCCAATTCGGGGCGAACTTGCCCTTTGCCTCAGCCTGATGTAGGAGGATGCGTTTCAGCACTTGCTGGCCCACTTCAAACTTCCGGAGACGCACCTTTTTGTTGTATGCTCTTGCCATTCTCTTTTGATATAACTGGCCATGACACACTGCTGCCAATCGCTTTTCATCAATCAAGTTCAACTGCTCCAAACGGGTTTTGACCCACTCGTCATCATCAATCTCAGCCTCAGCGACAATCCGAAGGGATAGAATTTCAACTTCTGCCGGTATTACTACTTCAGTTCCATATACCAACAAATAAGGAGTTGCCCCTACTAAAGTACGGACAGTAATGCGATAACCCAATAATGCAAATGGTAATTTTTCATGCCATTGCCTTGAACCTTCTACCATCTTCCGAAGTATCTTCTTTATGTTTTTGTTGGCTGCCTCAACTGCTCCATTCGCCTTGGGACGATATGGGGTGGAATTGCGGTGTGTAATCTTAAACTGTTGACATACCTCTTTCATCAAATTGTTGTTAACATTAGCACCATTATCCATGATGATCACCTTTGGGATTCCAAATCTATAGATGATATGCGAGTGAACAAAATCTATCACTGCCTTCTTGGTTACCGACTTGAAATTTTTAGCTTCAACCCACTTAGTGAAATAATCGATGGTCACCAGAATGAGCCTATGCCCGTTGGATGCTGCTGGCTCAATTGGTCCAATGATATCCATGCCCCAAGCAATAAATGGACATGGTGCTGACATTGTATGCAATTTTGTCGGCGGAGAATGAATCAGATCTCCGTGTATCTGACACTGACGGCATTTCCGCACGAAACTGATACAATCACGCTCCATAGTGAGCCAATAGTACCCTGCTCGAAGAATCTTCTTCGCCAATACATATCCGCTCATATGTGGCCCACAAACTCCAACATGTACCTCTGTTATAACTGTCGTGGCTTGACTAGCATCTATACATCTCAGCAATCCCAAATTTGGTGTTCTTTTGTACAACACTCCTCCACTGAGGAAAAATCCATTTGCCAGTCGCCGAATGGATCTCTTTTGATCTCCGGTGGCCTGCTCCGGGTATATCCCCATCCTGAGGTATTCCTTGACATCATAGAACCATGGTTCGCCATCCAGTTCTTCCTCTAACATGTTCCAATAAGCATGCTGATCACGAACCTGAATATGCAACGGGTCAACATGAATTTTCTCTGGGTGGTGCAACATCGATGCTAAGGTGGCCAAAGCATAGACAACCTCATTATGAACTCTTGGGATGTGTCTGAACTCCACTGATCGAAATCGCTTGCTCAGATCGTGCAAACATTGTCGATATGGTATGAGCTTCAAATCCCTTGTTTCCCATTCACCCTAAATCTGATGCACCAGGAGATCCGAGTCTCCCAAGACCAAGACATCCTGGACATCCATGTATGCAGCTAGCCGTAGACCCAAAATGCATGCCTCATACTCAGCCATGTTGTTGGTACAATAGAAACGCAGTTGAGTCGTAACAGGATAATGATGTAGTGTTTCAGAAATAAGTACCGCTCCTATTCCAACTCCCTTCGCATTTGCGGCTCTATCGAAAAAATGCTTCCATCCTGGTTCCTTGGTTATTTCCAACTCATCTATATGTATCACTTCTCCATCAGGAAAATACGTTCTCAATGGCTCGTATTCTTCTTCAACAGGATTCTCAGCCAAGTGATCAGCTAATGCTTGGGCCTTCATGGTCGTCCTCGTCACATAGACGATGTCGAATTCTATGAGTAATATCTGCCATTTTGCCAGTCTCCCTGTGGGCATAGGCTTCTGGAAAATATACTTCAGTGGATCCAAGCGTGAAATGAGATAAGTAGTATATGATGACAGATAATGCTTCAATTTCTGGGCCACCCAAGTTAGGGCGCAACATGTCTTCTCGAGTTGAGTGTACTTAACCTCATAGCCTGTAAACTTCTTGCTGAGATAATAGATGGCTTGCTCCTTCCTTCCCGTAATGTCGTGCTGCCCCAGTACGCAGCCAAACAAATTCTCCAGGACCGTTAGATAAAGAATTAATGGTCTTCCCGGCTCAGGTGGAACCAACACAGGTGGATTTGATAAATATCCTTTGATTTGGTCAAATGCTTCCTGACATTCTGCCGTCCATTCTACCGCAGCATCTTTCTTCAGTAACCGAAAAATGGGTTCACAAGTTGCTGTGAGTTGAGCAATAAACCTGCTGATATAATTCAACCTTCCCAACAGACTCATTACTTCTGTCTTGTTCTTCGGCGGTGGCAAATATTGGATGGATTTGATCTTTGACGGGTCCAACTCAATGCCTCGCCGACTGACAATGAATCCCAACAGCTTTCCAGATGGAACACCAAATGCACATTTGGCCGGGTTGAGCTTAATATCGTACCTTCGAAGTCTTTGAAAAAACTTCCTTAGGTCTGCTACGTGGTCTTCCTGCTGCTTGGATTTTATGATCACATCGGCCACGTATACCTCAATCTCTTTGTGTATCATGTCATGAAACACAGTAGTCATTGCTCACATGTACGTTGCCCCAGCATTCTTCAATCCGAATGGCGTTACCCGGTAGCAATAAGTCCCCCATGGCATAATGAAAGTCGTCTTCTCCGCATCTTCTTCATCCATCAGAATCTGATGATACCCGGCATAGCAATCCACAAAAGACCCAATCTCACGTCCGGCATAATTATCGATCAAGATATGGATGTTGGGTAATGGAAAGTTATCCTTTGGTCTTTCCCTGTTCAGATTGTGGTAATCGACACACACCCTGATCTTCCCATCTTTCTTCGGCACTGGCACCACATTAGCCAACCAATTAGGATATCGAGTGACCCGAATAACCTTTGCTTGCAGCTGCTTGGTTACTTCCTCTTTAATCTTCACACTCATGTCTGTTTTGAACTTCCTCAATTTCTGCTTGACGGGAGGGCATACCAGGTTAATGGGCAATTTGTGAACCACTAAATCCGTGTTTAACCCTGGCATGTCATCATACGACCATGCAAAAACATCTTTGAATTCAATGAGTGCTTTGATTAGTTCCTCCCTGATGTTCGGCTCAATGTGGATGCTTATTTTGGTTTCCCTGACATCGTCTGCATCCCCTAAATTGACAGCTTCAGTGTCGTTCAAATTGGGCTTGGGTTTCTCTTCGAACTGGCTTAATTCTCTGTTTATCTCTTCAAAGGCTTCATCCTCATCGTATTCCGATTCATCATCATAATCGACCTCTTGTACAATTAGTTCGGAATAAGATTGATTTTTTAGACTAGGTTGAAGATCCGTTGTGCATGCCGTGTCATTAGAACCAGTATAAAGAGAATTGTTCAGAAAGAGAAAAGAAGAAAACAGAATTAAAACAAAATAAAGAGAGAAAACTTTCACTTTATTAAAATGCGGGATAACAGAGTTTCACGCTTTTGTCGAATACAAAAATAAAACAAAACTGGATTATAACTCTGGAATAATCCAGAAAACAAGAAAGAAAATCCAGAGCCTACTACCAAGACTCCCTCCGGGTAGGAAGAGGAGTAGTTGTCCAATTGTTGATATTGGCCCTAGGCCCCACAAACTGTATATCTGCCCTACTGGAACCTTCTCCAGCTTCTATCACATTGACGTCGGCGAACAGCCTTTCAAAACCCTGATTCAAATCTCCATCTGACCCAATCAAAGGTCCGAGAATTTTGGGGACTGACAACCTTCTGATACCTTCTCTAACAAAGGATCTGGAAAGACGTGGAACTGGCTTGGGAAGAACCCAAACTTTCTTCTTCAACTTTCGGGCCCGCCTTACATCTGCTGCCATAGGCTTGAATCCTAGCCCAAAAGTGTCCAGGTTCTTGGGCAAAGAAACTGGTTGGACCATACCTTGCAGATCAACCCCCAAACCTTTTCCTGGTACAGACCCGCTGTTTAGCATTTCCGAGGCCACCATGAAGGTCGCAGCTGCGATCCTGGGAAGTGGAAGGTCCTCGCCTTCAGAAATTTTATCCACTGAAACCGCGTTGAAAACCTGGTACACCCATGTGTGAGCACGTGATTTTTGCCCTATATGAATTACTCCCGTAAATTCAAAACAAAATAACTTCTTTTCATTATTTGGAATTTTTAGAATTTGGTGGAATTTTCTGATAATTGTTTGCATTTGTCTGTGCATTTTTATTTTTGTTTAACTAATGAAAAATACAAAAAAATATAATAAAATATGTTGCATTTGCATTTAGGACTTAATTTTATATTTTTAGGATTAATTGACAAATTATTTAATAAAAATAGGAAAAATCACAAAAATAGTTTATTTTGCACTTTTTATTTGTAACTTTGAATTTTAGTAGTTTTTTTTTAATTGGGTTTCTAATTATTTGTAGTAACAATTATTAGAATTAATTAATTAATTTAATATGGTAGGTTAATTCAGTTTAAAAATTAGTATTAATTAATCTAGGATTTATTTTGATTTTGGGAAAAGAAAGGAATTGTGAATTGAAAAGAGAATGAATTAAAAGGGGGTAGGAAATAATGAAAAGGAAATTTGGGCCAAAATCAATCCCAACCCCCAGCCCAAACCTACATCATATGCCTACCCACCCCAATCACACAGAAACCCGGCCCAAACCCGCCTGACCCGACCCACTCCTCAAAAATACACACCCTAGATACAGAGCTCAAAATCAGAGACCCCAAACGACGAACGCTACTGTTCGTTTTCTCCAAACTCGCGCGAACAAGCCCCAAATTCAGGCAAATCCATGGCGAGTGAGCATCAAACCCTTAACTAACGCGTTCCTCCTTCTCTCATCTCGGTGTTACTAACGGTTTCTGACCCAAGATTCCCCTCTTCTCTCACTCGCCCAAATTTGGATTTATCTAACGATTGGAAGGTTCTGGAGGGGGATTCGCTGGATGAGTGTGAGGTATTAGATTGATTTCACTCAATCCGAGCCCCACATTCATCAAGGGGTTCATTCTCAAAAGGAACTGATCCGATTTTGTGAGGGGGGGGGGGGAAACGATTTTGAAAAAGAAAAAGGAAAAAGGCTCTCGAACTGATGGTTTTGGGGGTTGGTTTTCTTCTTTGAAGAATCCTTTCAAAGTTTCAGAGGAAGATGCATACAAATTTTTTCTTTTTTTTTCGGAATTCGGATTTGAGTTCCAAAGAGATAAAATTGAAGTTCAAGTTGGATTTTCTACTGTCGTCTTGCTGATTTGCTGCTAAACCTCGCTAGGATTTGGAGTCTAGAGGTGTATTGTCGAGTATAGAGATTTGCAATTTCAGGTTCATTTCTTCTCCGTCTCTCCATTACTCATGGTTCTGTTTCATGTGTTCATGTTTGTTATGATTTTGTTTAAGACTACCTGAAAGTCAGTGCTCGTTGTTTGGTTTCGAATGCTGAGTTATGTTGGCCTTGGTTCAGGTTTTTTTCGTATTCTTGGTTATTCTACATCAGATGAGTGATTGCACACACTGATGTAATGGTTGTGGTTGTGTAAAATCATCTCACTCGTTTTTTTTTCTTTCATACGTTTGAGCACTGAAACAGAGTCATGAGGTTTTAAGGGTTGAAACCTGCTTGTTTGATCATTTTGTTGGTCTGGCCATAGTTTAAGCATCTAGTAACTTGTGTGCTTAGTTAATTCTTAAATTAGTAAGTTCAACTTAGCCTCTTATTGATTTGCGACTAACTGAGATTTTAAGGTAAAGTCTATTCAGGTTGTGTCGATTTTTCCGATGCATTGTAGCTGAAATATAAGTTCGAACATAAATTTCTTGTTGGGGATATGATTTTACTTCTAATCAAATGTTTTGGGGACTGTTATTGAATGCATTTTAGTCGATGGTGGCAGTAGCGACTCCAATTCAAATTGCTATTCTGAAAATGTTTGAACTAATTTGGTTTCCTTTGAATTGGGAGTTTCTTATCACAAATCCTGAGTTGCCTTTTGTCTGAGGGTTCAGAGGACCCCTGTTGGCATTCTCATGATGCCTGGCGTGTAAAACTCTAGTTATAGATGGATTCAGCAGACCAGTTTCTGCGTAGAAGCTGTTTAGCAGCTGTGCATTATTTGTTCCTTCCAAATTTCAGATTGTGAATAGGGTTGTTGCACTTCATTCTTCTGTTCACTGTGTGCATAACCTACTGAAACGAAAGGCTTGCATTGGCAGCTAGGAAATTGGTAATGTTGTTTAGAATGTGGGTCACCTAGTTCGTGGTTGTATATTTTAGCATATGGTTGCATCAGTTTGGTGTTTGGTTTGGCTCACCAGTTTCCTTTCATAGAGTTCTTTGGGTTTTTTTTGAAGTGCCTTTCCAGTAAATCAATGGTTCGTTTGGTTTCTGCTCAAATTACATATACTAGGTGGAAATTTGGGCTCCTTTAAATTCATTTCCTCTCAATTTTAGCCTAGATCGTTTTTGAATCTTGTTATCAATGTTTCGGTATTGGTGAGCCGAGTCTGAAATTGAATAATTGGATTCATTAAGCGTTTGTCCTTCCTGATTCCCTTTAGTTCTCAAATGAGCAGTTTTCTAGAGTGTTAGGGTCACTTTGACCAGGCTTGTGCCAAGTCAGATTTTGTGTGCCTAGTTTGGAATTCAGACGCTTGCATTAACTGTGGATCCATACGCTGAAATTTCCTATCTCAACTTAAAGGATTGATTCCCTGTAGCTTACTCTTTCTGTTGTTTCTTCTGATTTTATAATACCTGTGTGATGCTTAGAGTAAATCTGATCATACTTACTGTTCTGTCTCGACATGATCAATAAGAACCACCGAATAGTCTTCTTTTTCCTGCTTCCATGACCATTTTTTGCATGTTCTGCTGGGCTGAAGTTGCTGAGATGATCCTTGTTAATATTTGCTCTATGTGGCTCCCCATGTTTGAGAGGATCAAGTGGATGCTCATGTTTCCGGCATGTCGATTCTGTCATTGATTTCTTAGGCAGATTATATTTTAAAACTTGTGATGTTATGTGTTTGTTTTACTTTAAAAATCAGTTTGTAATTGCTAATCGAGCTGATACTTGATGTAGTTTGGAAATTGTTTGAACTACTAGGCATGCTAAAAACCTTCCCTGTTCGCACTGTCTGGGCAACATATTTGCACAATTTTGAGTGCTAATTCTGCATTCAAAACCTGCCCCACTTTGTATTGTTTGATTGCTAACTTTGAGTGCTAATCCTGCTAGGCTAGGTTCCCTGTTAAGGATTAAAATACTGAAGTAAGTTTTTCGGTTTACATTTTAGTTAATTGAGATTTTCTTCTTATTCTTTCTACTGGGGTGTGGCTCATGGCAAACTCTTGCCTTTCAAAACTTTCTTTTCTGTTTCTATGGAGCTCTAAGCACGATTGAATGCTCAGCAAGATTCGTAGGGTAAATATGATTGTGAGTTACTCAATGTGATGATCCTAGACACCATCTGTGAGTATTTCTGCTATCTTCACTAGAAGTAGCATATGAGAACCACTCTAGTTTCTTTCCAGAAAGCGTGTGTTGGTTGAAGCTTAATTGACATGCTACTGTCAACTGAATCATTGATCTAGAATTGCACCCTAGTTATTCGTTTTTGGCCGTTGGCATAAAGGCGAATCGATCATTCATTTGTTGGTGATTGTCATGAATGTTTCTATTTGCTAAGTGAAGTTCGACACAAATGCGTTATGGAAGTTCTTTTGATGCAAGATTCTGTCGGATTGTTTGGTTATTTTCTAATTAAGCTTTGGTTTAAAATGGCATTTTGGGTTGTTGAGTTGCTAATAAGCTGCTATAAGGTGACATGGGTCCTTCAGTGAAAACGAGGTTCTTGTAAATCATGGTATTTTATTCGCAAACATAGATGAACTAGTTTAATCAATTTTTTTTTTAGTTATGAATTTCCTTAGTTCATTTAGTTTAATAGTTTTGAGACGAGCCTCACCGAGCAAAAAAATAAATAAATGTGGGGCCCTCAATAAATGGTTGATTAAAAATATTTTAGACTTCGGGATGAGCCGTTTAGCGAACTTAACGGCTTTTCCCCAAAATAATATTGCGTTAGAGTCTTTAGGCGCGATTTTAATTAAATGACCTTCTTAAACTCGGGTGGGCATTGATGCGACTCAAATCCAAATCTCGACGAAATCGAAATGTGTTGATAACCACGGGTTCATTGATTGCGACGTGGTTCGAAATGCGTTTTCACGACGTCGCAATTCTTTTAAAATAAATAATGATAAAAAGCGGTTTCACAAGTAAAAGGCACATAAGCTAACATGTGTTAAGATCAGATACAATTAAATACAACAGTTAAGCGACCGTGCTAGAACCACGGAGCCCGGGAATGCCTAACACCTTCTCCCGGGTTAACAGAATTCCTTACTCAGGTTTCTGGTTCGCGGGCTGTTAACAGAGTCATATTTTTCCTCGGTTCGGGATTCAACCGGCGACTTGGGACACCATTAATATCCCAAGTGGCGACTCTAAATCATTAATAATTAAATCCCGTACCGATTATCCTTTAATTGGAAAAACTCCTTTACGCCCTTACCGGTGTAGTGAAAAAGGAGGTGTGACAGCTCTAGCGACTCTGCTGGGGACTGAACCCAGGATCTCTGGTTCAAGGTTCAGAATTCGAGCTTATATAAATTGTTGTATTTGATTGTATCTGATTTTCCTACATGTTTTTATGCTGAATATGCTAAATGTTACCGCTTTGATATTATCTGAACTGTATATAAATTGTGCCGACACCCTTCTCTCTTCACCTCCAGGGATGTGCTTACTGGTTGAGACTCCCTATTCTGTTAGTGTCATACCTTGAAATAAGAAAGAGGTCGGACAAGTTACGAAGCCGGATGGTCTTTTGGTTCCCGGTAAGTTGCCCCCTCCTCGACTCGAGTTGTCCGCTCGGGTACACAGTCTAGAACACTGACCCAGGTTTTGAACATAGAATAACGTGACTTCATGCCGGATCCCTAGTAGGAACGTTTATTTGCATCACGTTGCATTCGACTTAGAGGACTCAACACAGGGGTTGGGTCTGTCTAGGACTAGCAACCTGAAATGAAAAGACCATCCTGATGCATTCTCTTGTGTTGTGCATTTATTTGTTCCGAACCTGCATGTTGACCGGTTTTCGCATCTCGGAAATGTTGGAAAATTGAGGAAAAAGGAAAAAAAGGAAAAGGAGAAATAACAGTTAGGGAATTAATTGATTATCCTAGAAAAACCCAATGCCCAAACACTGTCGAAACTCTGCCGGAATTTTGAGAAAATGAAAAGGAAAATGCTTTATTTTTAATAGTCTGTTTTACTACAAGAAAAAGAAAAAGAAAAATAAAAGTCTTTTATTTTTGGAAGTGTTTGTTGAAAAAAAAAGTCCTTTTTGGAAAAATAGGTTGTTTATTGTTTGTTGAAAAAGAAAAATGAAAATGAAAAGAGTATTGTCTTAAAATAGGTCGGTTAATTTGCCCGAACTACGCCGGTTTGATTCTCACAGGGTGTGAGATATGTAGGCAACCCTCAACGGGTCCAACCTTTCCTTTGCAAAAATAGCCAAAAAAATGTCAAAATTTTTATTTTTCGTTATAACAAAATTGGGTGATGATGTTTTGTCAAAAATAGCCAAATGTTCCCAAACAGAACGCCGGAAGGCTGACCTTGCATAAATAGCCACATTTGGTCATGTTTTCATTTTTTTTTCGACCCTCACAACCTTAAGTTTTCGTCCTCGAGGCGTTGAAAGGCCGTGTTGCAATACCGGGTCTTTTATCTTAAATAAAAATAAGTAAAGAGTTGTGAATAAGCTAAGTAGAGTCGTTTTGTCATAAATAGCCGAATGTCCCCAAAAGGGACGCTGGAAGGCTGACTTTGCAAAAACGGCCATCTTGGTCAATTTTTGATGTGTGAACGGTTGACTTCCGCGGCCTTAAAGTCTTTGTCCCCGAAGTGCTGAAAGGCCGCGTTTGATAATTGAGTTCTTCGTTTGAAAATATATGGGTAATTTTGAGTCGCCAATGTAGATAGTTTTTAATTTAGAGTCGAATAAAAGTTTTTCGTTTTTGCTTAATCGCCTTATAAATGTGCAGGACGAGCACGATGATAAATGAGACTTTTTCAATAATGACCAAAATCCCTTTTGAGCTGCAATTATGGTGTAATAATTTAGGCAAAGAAGGGCAAGATGAAGTGAAAAAATATTTGAAAGATCTTCCGGATTTATTAGACATTCAGCCTCGGGGGGATATTATCAGGGCATTGGTCGCTTATTAGGATTCAGCACATAATGTATTTCATTTCTCGGACTTTGAGCTCACCCCAACATTGGAAGAAATAGCGGGGTATATTGGAAGTGATCAAGCTCCATTGAGATTCAAATACTTGATTGCTCCTAGGGCCATTACCATACACCAGTTCTTGGATTCCTTGAAAATACCCCGAACAGTTCATCATCCAGATTTTGCAAAGGGTTTCTGCAGTTTCCGCTTCATATATGATAGATATGGCCACGTGGGCGGGTTCAATAATCCAGACTTTAAGCTATGCAATAGAAGTAACCGACAAAAATGGGAGGAACACAGACGGGTGGCTTTTATGATAGCCTTTCTGGGCCTCATAATATTCCCAAGGAAAGATGGTAATATTGATTTGAAAGTAGCGGGGGTCATCAGTACCTTGCAAACCATGGGGAAAAGCACTTTAGCACCTATGATCGTGGCTGACATCTTCCGGGCTCTCACTGCGTGCAAAGCTGGGGGCAAATTTTTTGAGGGATGTAACTTGTTATTACAAATGTGGATGACTGAGCATTTGTGCCCTCGCTCTCAGCTATTGAGTTATGGTTCAGTTGAGAAAACTTGTGTAGGAGAATTTTACACAAGAATCAAAGGGGCTAGTCTACCTGAAGGAGTCACGGCCTGGACATCATTATTTCGGAACCTCACTGCCAGCCAGATACAGTGGGTGCTTAGATGGTTGCCTGTTGAAGAAGTCATATATATGCCAGTAGCCCGGCCACATTTTTTGTTGATGGGACTCAAAAGCATCCAGCCCTATGCACCATATCGGGTTTTGAGGCAACTCGGGAGGCATCAAGTAGTACCGAGAGATAAAGATCTGAGTACCCAAGTGGTCGAAATTAGTCCTGACGGTCGGTTACCCGAGGAAGAGGTTCGCCAAATCTGGAGTGAGTGTCAACATTTGATGGCGAACACTTGTGTGTCAGATAGGGTCAAAGGGGAAGTTGCCCCAGGGTATCATGGTTGGTTCAGAGGTGACGTGGCATGTGGGAGACCGGCTAAAAGACCTCATCTCAAAGATTTTGCCAAGTCGTCCCAAGAGCAGTGGGATTGGTTAGCAAAGGAAGAAGGCTATCGAGTTGAGATTGGTAAACTGAAACAACAAGTTGAGAGTCTGAAATTCGAGAACAGTGTACAGGTTGCCGCGGATCAAGGTGAAAAGAACAAACTGGCTCGAGAAAACGAGGCGTTTAGGGCCCAAATCAGGCAATTGAGGATAACCGTCGATAAGCAACCAAGGAGCCGATCAGATGAGCAATTGATAAAAAAGCTGGAAAACGAAGTCAGGGAATGGCGGGATGAATTAGAAAAATCTGAGAATATCATGGCAGAGCTTAAAGCGCAGTGGGCTACAAGAACAGAGGAGCATCGCCAGTACTTGAATTAGTTGAAAAGGGACCATGAGAAAATTGTTGCCAATTTAAAGAGAAAAGTGGTTGCCCTTGAGGGTAAAGCGGTTAGGCAGGCTAGAGATTTTGGAATTGAAAGTGGACACTGTTACGACTAGTTGGCCCAAATGGAGGTAGAAGTGCAGCAGTTGCAAGATCAACGCCTGCAGGACTCTCGAGCTTTAAAGACGTGCAGCGATCAGATAAGACGCTTGCTTATAAAAAAGAAACAAACAAAATACAGGATTAGAGCCATTGCTCATGCCATTTTCAGGAGATGCCGGGTTTGTGAAGACATGACCTATACTACTTTTGTCTCAGCAGTAATGATCTATATGAAGCGAACCATGAATGAATTAGAGCAGCTTGAAAGGGATTTGGATCCTAGGCCCGCGGCGAGGCCGAACGACGCCCCGCGGACACCTAAGTTTGAAGCACTAGAGTATGCATAGTCCGTGTCTGTAATTTTCTATCATTTTGAGTCAGTCTTTCGTATGTCCGTTATCTTTTCAGGTCAAGTATGTCTGCAGTCTTAGAGTTTGTGTTTGTTTTTAATTTGCTTCTGTTAGTTTCATTCCGAAAAGTGTTTAGTTTGTAATAGTTTGTTTTAGTAATGAAAATTGAAAATTTCAAAAAAATTCTTATTTCCACCCTTTATTTTTGCATTTATTTTCCACGAACTACGCTTGGTCTGATTCGTGCGGGGTCACGATACGTAGGCAATCTCCATAGGATTCGACCGTAATCGTAAGAAAAAGAAAAAGAAGAAAAAACAAAGAAAGAGAGAAAGAAAGAAAAGAGTGGAAAAACAAAAAGAGAAAGAGAAAACAAGAAATGAGTGAGAACACAAAAGAGAAAGAAATAAAAGAAAGAGAAGAGCACAAGAGAGGGATGAGGTGATGAAATTTGAAAGAAAGGTAAAAAGAAACAAGGAACGAAATGCCGGGATGACGCATGCAATCGAGCAAACACATAATAGAAATGATTAACTGTATAAGTGCATTCATGCCAACGTGCGGTTGTCAAATCTGTTAAAACTTAATCGCTAACAAAGTGGTTGTCTAAATGTGTGAGTCCAGGCAGGTGGTTAGTTGATTGGTAATTCTGGAAACTCACCCGTACGAAACCCGGTCGAAAGATAAAGTAAAAATGACAGGGCAGGACTCGGAAATCAGCATCATAGACCCTTCAAATGAAGTTGAGGTAACAGATGTGGGTGCTATGAAAGAAGAGATGAGGAAACTAAAAGCACAAATGGCTGAAATGCATCGGGCATGGTCTCAGGGACATCCGACACCACTATATCCCGCTAATCCATCTTACATCCCACCCTTGGCTCAAGCTCAGGATCCCACCACTCCCCACGTATCTTCAACCTTCCCCTATCACGCCCAGGGCTATGGTACCACCTCATATGTTCCCCCAGCTCCACCCCCCAAACAGAGCCCTCCCCCACCCATGGTTCCAGTCTTTGTGGCACCTCCCCCAGCCCCATTACATAGATCGTCCAGTGAGCCGCTATTCCAAGCTCACGACACCACATATTACCCTCCCGAACCCACTTTCAAAGCGCCTGAGCCATATACGTATTCTCCCCATTTTGAGATCCCTAGAGAAGTGGAGAAACCGGTTAAGAATGCATAATAGGAGGAAGTGATTCGTAAAGTCAAAATCCTGGAGCAATCCTTCAGGAACATGCATGGTTTAGGCAATCAAGTCAGCGTTGCATACAAAGATTTGTGCCCTTTCCCTGATGTTCAGTTACCTGCGGGGTTTAAAATGCCGAAGTTTGACTTGTATGAGGGGCACGGTGACCCAGTAGCTCATCTGCGTGGTTTTTGTAGCAAAATGAGAGGTTCTAGGGGGAAAGATGAATTGTTGATAGCATATTTCGGTCAAAGCCTGAGCAGATCCGCACTAGAATGGTACACGAGACAGGACCCCGGCCGATGGTATACATGGGATGATTTGGCACAGGTATTCATTGGCCATTTTCAGTATAACCTTGAGATAGTCCCCGACCGTCTGTCATTGTTGAAGCTGGAAAAGAAGCCGGGGGAAAGTTTTAGAGAGTTTGGTTTCCGCTGGAGGGAACAAGCTGCAAGGGTTGATCCTCCAATGAGGGAGAGTGAGATGGTAGATTACTTCTTGCAAACATTGGAGCCTACATATTTTGGTCATCTGGTGACATCTGTCGGAAAATCGTTTAATGAAGTGGTAAAGATGGGAGCCATGATTGAAGAGGGATTGAAATCTAATAAGATCTTGAGCTACTCGGCATTGAAAGCAACCACCCAGGCCATCCAAAGCGGTACTGGTGGTGTGCTTGGAAAGAAGAAGAAGGAAGAAGTTGCTACGGTTGAAGCTAGTGCTTGGTCCAGGCCCAATAACCCTCCACTCTACTACAACCAACCCAAACCCCACCACCCAACTTACCAATATACCTCATATGACCCACCGCAACACTACTATCCACCACCAGAACCACACTTTTCTATCCACCACGCCCAGACATACACTCAGCCTCCGGTGCACTCGTAATGGCGTGCACCGAGTCCCCAAAACACACATCCACCCCCACAAAACACCTATCCACCTACCAGGGCAAATAGACCAGGAACCAGCTTCCGCCCACACCAAGCTTTTAGAAGTGAGAAGGCCCCAAACAGAAAAACATTTACTCCGCTGGGAGAATATTACACCGCTCTCTTCCATAGATTGAAACAGTTGGGAATGTTGACCCCAATTGAGTCCAAAGCACCAAACCCCCTTCCCAGAAACCTGGACCATTCTGTTAGCTGCGAGTATAGCTCAGGGATGCCGGGGTACGATACTGAAAAATGTTGGAAGTTGAAAAACGCGATACAAGAACTTATTGATAATCACCGTATTGAAGTACAGACTCCAGAGGCCCCAAACATCAATCAAAATCCGTTACCAGCGCATTATGAAACCAATATGATCGAGCTGATACATAAGGGGACAGAGCCTAAAAAACCCTCGCAGACGGCTATGGTGATCCGTTCTACGAAAGCCAAGGTCTAAGAAAAGACAGTGAGCGCAAGGCTAGTTGTTCCGTTAAAAGCAATAAAAGATAAGCCAGTGTTGGTAATGGGAAAAGGACCATTTGTTGCTGCAAAAAAGCCAGAGCCAGTCAAGTTAGTGGTACCAGGGTCATCATCTGCACCCGTGGTTGTTGTAAAAGAGGCTTACATAGAACCAGTTGTCATAAAACCGGTAGTCCAATTACCCGTGGTTGATAGCAAAGCCGTATCATGAAAATATGATAAGGTAGTGGTGACGTACAAAGGAAAGGAAATTGAGGAAGAGAGTTGTGAAGCACAAGGACTAACTCGGTCGGGACGTTGTTTTTCTCCCGAAGAGTTGAGAAAGGCTAAGGGTGCTAAAGACAATCCAGTGCTAGTAAAAAAAGCTGTGACGGAAGAAGAGGCAGAAGAGTTTCTGAAAAAGATGAAAGTGCAAGATTATTCCATTGTTGAACAATTGAGAAAAACACCGGCCCAAATCTCGTTGTTGTCGTTATTGATCCATTCTGACGAGCATTGCCGAGCTTTGATGAAGATATTGAATGAAGCTCATGTGCCCGACAAAATTTCAGTGAACCATCTGGAGACAATTGCCAACAAGATCTTTGAAGTGAACAGGGTAGCATTTTCTGATGATGAATTGCCTGTGGAAGGCACAGAACACAATAAAGCTCTCTACTTGACGGTCAAGTGTGAAGGTTCAATGGTTACTCGGACACTGATCGATAACGGGTCGAGTGCTAATATTTGCATGGTGTCCACATTGAACAAGTTAAAGATTGATGATGATAGAATCCGCAAAAATAGCATTTGTGTTCGAGGGTTCGACGGAGGGGGAACAAACACAGTAGGGGATATTATACTCGAATTGACTATTGGCCCAGTCGAGTTCACTATGGAATTTCAGGTGTTGGATGCTGCAGTGTCCTACAATCTTTTGTTGGGTCGACCATGGATCCACGCGGCCAAAGCAGTGCCTTCCACACTGCACCAAATGGTCAAGTTCGAGTGGGACAGACAAGAAATTGTGTTATATGGGGAAGATCCCACATGCGCCATGAGTGATGCCATTGTGCCCTTTATAGAAACTGAAGATGATAAGGGACCATGGGTTTATCAGGTCTTCGACACGGTCCCGGTGAGTAGAGTGCCCGAGGGTAAAAGTATTCCATGTCCCAGGATGGCAGCTGCGACCGTCATGGTAGTATCAGAAATGCTGAGTAATGGGTTCGTGCCAGGAAAAGGTCTGGGGCTAAACTTCAGGGCATTGTTCAACCTGTTTCTCTGCCCAAAAATCTGGACACCTTCAGATTGGGGTTCAAACCAACAGCAGCAGATGTTAGAAGGGCTCGTAAATTGAAAAAGAAAGCTTGGGTTCTTCCCAAACCAATTCCACGCTTGTCCAGGTCCTTCGTCAGGACGGGTATCAAGAAACAGTCATTGGCAAAGGTGTCAGGTTCACTGATTGGGGCAGAGGGGAACTTGGATAAGGTGTTCGAGAGAGTATTTGCTGAAGTAAACATGGTTGAGGCCGGGGAAGGGTCAAGCGGAGCAGATATACAGTACATCGGACCACATGCTAACATCAACAATTGGGAAGCTACTCCTCTTCCAATTCGGAGGGAGTCGTGGTAGTGGGTTTTGTTTTCCTTTTGTCACCTGGATTATTCCAGGGTTTGTAATCCAGTTGCTATGTTCCGTCCGTTTGGATGAGTTAAAACCTTGTTATCTTTACATTCAATGAAATGCAATTTTCTTCGTTCCTAATTTATTTCCATTTTTTCTTTTCTTTTGTACAGTTCTTTTTATGCTGATATCAATGATATGACATGTATGAGAAATCTTCGGCCCAGTTTTAAAAGTCAATCTAGCTCGGAAGTAATAATACAAGAAATCGAGTGTGATGATGGGGTGGATTGTAACAACGATGAAGCTTATGAGGAAATTAGTAAAGAATTAAGTCATTTTGAAGAAAAACCCAAACCTAACCTAAATGACACAGAAGCAGTTAATCTAGGGGACCAAGACAATGTGCGGGAAACTAAAGTAAGTGTTCATCTGGAGCCACAACTCAAGGAGAAGATAATTAAAGTATTGCATGAGTACAAAGATGTTTTTGCATGGTCGTATGATGATATGCCGGGACTAAGCACCGATTTGGTGGTTCATAAATTACCCACTGATCCGGCACTCCTCCCTGTCAAGCAGAAGTTGAGAAAGTTCAAAACGGACATAAGTGTGAAGATCAAAGAAGAGATTACCAAGCAGTTTGAGGCAAAGGTCATTCGGGTTACACGGTACCCCACTTGGTTAGCTAATGTCGTGCCTGTGCCGAAGAAATATGGCAAGACCAGGGTGTGTGTCGATTATCGAGATCTTAACAAGGCAAGTCCAAAAGATAATTTCCCACTGCCCAACATCCATATACTGATTGACAATTGTGCCAAACATGATATTGGCTCTTTTGTGGATTGTTACGCGGGTTATCATCAGATTCTAATGGACGAGGAAGATGCAGAAAAGACGACATTCATCACGCCGTGGGGAACGTATTGTTATCGGGTCATGCCGTTTGGTTTGAAAAATGCTGGGACAACTTATATGAGGGCCATGACAACCATATTCCATGATATGATACACAAAGAAATCGAGGTGAACGTGGATGATGTGATCGTGAAATCTAGACAGCAATCTGACCATGTCAGAGATTTGAGAAAGTTCTTTCAAAGGCTTCGCAGGTACAATCTTAAGCTCAATCCTGCAAAGTGCGCTTTTGGGGTGCCATCTGGGAAGCTGTTGGGGTTTATAGTCAGCCGGCGGGGTATTGAATTAGACCCGTTGAAGATCAAAGCCATTCAGGAATTGCCACCTCCAAGAAACAAAACCGAGGTGATGAGTTTGTTGGGAAGATTGAACTATATCAACAGGTTCATTGCTCAGCTCACGACAACTTGTGAGCCAATTTTCAAATTGTTGAAAAAAGACACTGCGGTCAAATGGACTGATGAATGTTAGGAGGCTTTTGATAAGATAAAGGGGTATTTGTCGAACCCACCCGTGTTGGTCCCGCCAGAACCAGGGAGACCCTTAATTCTATATCTAACGGTTTTGGATAATTCATTCGGTTGTGTACTGGGGCAGCACGATGTTATGGGTAGAAAGGAGCAGGCTATCTACTATCTCAGCAAGAAGTTCACGTCTTACGAGGTTAAGTATACTCATCTGGAGAGGACATGTTGCGCCCTAACTTGGGTGGCACAGAAGTTGAAACATTATTTGTCATCCTACACTACTTACCTCATATCTCGCTTGGACTCGTTGAAGTATATTTTTCAGAAGCCCATGCCCATCGGGAGGCTTGCAAAGTGGCAGATCCTGCTTACAGAGTTCGACATTATCTATGTGACACGGATTGCGATGAAAGCACATGTATTAGCCGATCATTTGGCTGAGAACCCCGTCGATAAAGATTATGAACCTTTGAAAACTTATTTCCCTGATGAAAAGGTGATGCACATTGATGAATTGGAACAAGCCGAGAAGCCGGGATGGAAACTTTTCTTTGATGGGGTTGCAAATATGAAAGGCGTGGGAATAGGAGCAGTACTTATTTCTGAAACAGGTCAGCATTACCCTGTTACAGCTCGGCTTCGTTTCTACTGTACAAACAATATGGCAGAATATGAGGCGTGTGTATTGGGATTGAGATTAGCTGTAGATATGGGTGTACGGGAAGTCTTAGTCATGGGTGACTCGGACCTACTAGTACACCAAATTCAAGGAGAATGGGAAACACGGAATTTAAAACTTATATCGTACCGGCAATGTCTGCATGAGCTTTGTCAGCGATTTCAGGCTATAGAGTTCAGGCACATTCCAAGGATTCACAATGAGGTTGCCAACGCTTTGGCTACTTTGGCGTCGATGTTGCATCATCCAGACAAGGCTTATGTTGATCCGTTGCAGATTCAGGTCTGTGATCAGCATGCTTACTGTAACAGGATAGAAGAGGAAATCGATGGCGAGCCATGGTTCCATGATATCAAAGAGTACATCAGGACGGGAGTATACCCGATACAGGCTACCGGTGATCAGAAAAGAATGATTCGGCGATTGGCAAGCGGGTTTTTCTTTAGTGGAGGAGTGTTGTACAAAAGAACTCCTGACCTCAGGTTGTTGACATGCATGGATGCAAGACAGGCCACATCTATCATGACTGAGGTACATTCCGGAGTTTGTAGACCGCATATGAGTGGGTACGTTCTAGCAAAGAAGATTCTCCGAGCAGGTTATTATTGGCTCACTATGGAGCGGAATTGTATCAGTTTTGTGCGTAAATGTCATCAGTGCCAAGTGCATGGAGATTTGATTCATTCTCCACCATCACAACTACATACGATGTCCGCGCCATGGCCTTTTGTTGCATGGGGCATGGATGTTATTGGGCCAATTGATCCAGCAGCGTCAAATGGGCACAGGTTTATTCTGGTAGCTATAGACTATTTTACCAAATGGGTGGAAGCTAAGACGTTCAAGTCTGTGACTAAGAAAGTTGTGGTCAACTTCGTGCGCTCAAATATCATCTGTCGGTTTGGGATTCCGAAGGTAATCATCACGGATTATGGAGCTAATCTTAATAGCCATTTGATGAAAGAGACATGTGAGCAGTTTAAGATTACCCATAGGCATTCTACTCCATACCGTCCCAAGGCAAATGGTGCGGTTGAAGCAGCCAATAAGAATATAAAGAAAATACTCCGGAAGATGGTTGAAGGATCTAGACAGTGGCATGAGAAATTACCTTTTGCATTGTTAGGATACCGCACCACCGTTCGTACCTCGGTGGGGGCGACTCCTTATTCATTGGTGTATGGCACCGAGGCAGTAATACCTGCAGAGGTGGAAATCCTGTCTCTGCGAATCGTTGCGGAGGCTGAGATCGATGATGATGAATGGGTGACAAGCCGTCTTGAGCAGTTGAGTTTGATTGACGAGAAGAGATTGGCATCAGTGTGTCATGGCCAACTGTACCAAAGAAGAATGGCAAGAGCATACAATAAGAAAGTGCGTCCAAGGAAATTCGAAGTCAGACAGTTAGTACTGAGGCGGATTTTGCCTCATTGGGCT
Source organism: Nicotiana sylvestris (assembly GCF_000393655.2). Taxonomy (NCBI): domain Eukaryota; kingdom Viridiplantae; phylum Streptophyta; class Magnoliopsida; order Solanales; family Solanaceae; genus Nicotiana; species Nicotiana sylvestris. The sequence continues at coordinate 154,767,739 of NC_091061.1, read as the reverse complement.
GAGGCAAAAGGAAAATTTGCCCCAAACTGGCAGGGACCATTTGTAGTAACCAGAGTGTTGTCTAACGGGGCATTGTATTTGATATATGTAGAAGGAAAATGTATAGAAATGACCATCAATTCCGATGCAGTCAAGAGATATTATGTATGATTTCTTTATTTCTGAATATATCTGTTTGTATTTGGCATATCTTAAAGATTGAAATGACGAAGGCGTTTTGTCCTGCTATCCTTACACTTTTATCCCTTGTCATCCCCTTTGAGCCTTACTTATTTTTCATACCCCTCTTTCGGAATCAACGGCACAATTAAAGAAATGCAAGTGCCGGAGATACGCAAATGGAAAAAGAAGGAAAAAGAAAAGAAAAGGAAAGGAAAAAAAAGGGAAAAGGAAGAAAGGAAAAGGAGAAAGAAAGAAAGAAAGGAAGAAAGGAAAAGAAGAAAAAAAAGAAAAGGAAAGAAAAGAAAAGAAAGAAAGAGAAGAAAGAAAAAGAAAAATGAATAAAAGAAAGGAAAAAGAAAAAAAAAACAAAAAGAAAGAGAGAGAAAGAAAATCGCAACAACGTAGTTTCTATGACGTGAACTACGTTTGACTTGATCCCGAAAGGGTACATAGGCAGCCTTACTCCGAGGTTCAGTCATACCAAAATAAAAATCCAAAAAATCCCCAAGCAAGAAACTGGGGCAGAAGTTGTAATTGTTGTGAAAAGTTGGATTCCGAAAGTTGTAGTTTGAACCCATTTGAATTGTTTTGAGCCTTTTATACCTTTATTTCTAACTCAATCCAAAAGCCTACATTACGGTCCAAAGAAAGACCTTCTGATCAATTTTTGATAAATGTCAAGTCGAGCAGGTAGCGGTAATTCGTGGCAGTGGCAACACTCTGGTTCAAGCAAGAAGAACAAAAGATAAAAATGAGAGAGTCTTATGGGTGAAAACCCTCACGGGCACCGTAAGGCGACGGGAGCTGAGAGAAAATAAAATGAGAGAGTCTTAGTGGTGAAAACCTTCATGGGCACCTCAAGGCGAAAGTGAGTTGAGAAATGGCAAACTGAGAAAGGTCTGTTGATGGAAACCGTTTTGTGGTACCGCAGGAAAACAAGGTTAAGGTCTGGGTAATTCAAACAATTGATGGAATTTCTGGGCAATGAGGTATGGCAACTGAGAGTTGTTTAGTTGGATCGGTTGGGCCGATTAGTCCGAAATGCATGTCATGACCATTAGTGCTAGCTGTTCCGGTCAGATAAGTTTCTTTTCTTTACAGTCATCCAGTTTTGGATTCTTCTTATCCTTAACCCGTAAAACCATTGCATTTCATTCTCTTTTGGGGGTTTTGTTTGTCTAAATGTTCTAATGTCAGTTATGTTCAAAAGCAAGTGGGAAAGGATTTCAAGGCTCACTACCAGCTTCCGGAATTGTAAAGCACAACGTGGTCAGAGCATGTCAAAAACAACATGATGTAAAGTGGAATACAGGGAATTAACGGAAGCTTCATCGGTGAAATGATTGGGAAATGTCGTGGGAAATGCAAAGGTTCAAACAAAAGGGTCAGAAAAGTGAAATAACAGCATGGGTGTAAAACATTTAGGTCGCTAGAGGTTGGGGAATTTAAAAGTTGGTCAGAAAGTCAAACGGTTCAGGGTCAGTGCGTGGAAGTCAGTCAACACAAAGCAATGCAGGGGAAGGATTTTTCAGCAAGAATGCCATCAACTAACCACCATTTTAAACTAACGGAATTTTCTTTGATTGAAACAGGGGCAGAAAGTTGGTTGTTCAGGAGGAATTCTCCATAAAGGGAAAGCAAGCAGTAATCAGATTTAACCGCAAAGTATGGTGGGATTAAAAACACAAAATAATCATGAATAGCATAAGGGAATATAATTTGGTTGCAAAGTTTGCATGTTTAGGATAAAATGCAAGTTGTTAAGACCTTCCTGGATAACATGATGTAGCTTAAAACCCTTGTAGATAACATGATGTAGCAAGAGTAATACCTTAGGTTCGTAATTGTTAGGAGTTGTCAGGACCTCCCTGGATAATTGGATTTAGCCTTCAATTCTTAGTAATATGACTCAGTTTAATGCTCACCCATACACCCAGTTTCCAAACTGGGGTAGAAAATTTTCGTTGGTTGTTTATTTGTTGAAGTCAGGAGTCCGCCTGTTTATTTGTTGAAGTCAGGAGTCCGCCTGGAGAACAGAGACATACAGTTTAAATTTTAGAAGTCAGGAGTCCGCCTGGAGAACAGAGACATGTACTTCAAATTTCGGTAGTCAGGAGTTCGCTTGGAGAACAGAGACATACAATTTAAGTTTTAGCAATCAGGAGCCCGCCTGAAGAACAGAGGTGACACAATTCAAGTTTTAGTTTTCAATCAATTTCTTTGTCTATTTTGAAGTCAGGAGTCCGCCTGGAGAACAGAGACATGCATTTCAAATTTTATCAATCAGGGGACCGCCTGGAGAATAGAGACACTCAATTTCAAATTCAGAAGTCAGGAGCCCGCCTGGAGAACAGAGGAATACATTTCAAGTTTCAGCAGTCAGGAGCCCGCCTGGAGAACAGAGGCATACAATTCAAGTTTCAGCAGTCAGGAGCCCGCCTGAAGAACAGAGGTATTACAATTCAAGTTTTAGTTTTCCATTAATTTCTTTGTCTATCTTGAAGTCAGGAGTCCGCCTGGAGAACAGAGGCATACATTTCAAGTGTCTGAAGTCAGGAGCCCGCATGGAGAACAGAGGAATACATTTCAAGTTTCAGCAGTTAGGAGCCCGCCTGGAGAACAGAGGCATACAATTCAAGTTTCAGCAGTCAGGAGCCCGTCTGAAGAACAGAGGTATTACAATTCAAGTTTTAGTTTTCCATTAATTTCTTTGTCTATTTTGAAGTCAGGAGCCCGCCTGGAGAACAGAGGCATACATTTCAAGTTTCAGCAGTCAGGAGCCCGCCTGGAGAACAGAGGCATACAATTCAAGTTTCAGCAGTCAGGAGCCCGCCTGAAGAACAAAGTCAGGAGCCCACCTGGAGAACAGAGGCATACATTTCAAGTGTCAGATGTCAGGAGCTCGTCTGGAGAACAGAGGAATACATTTCAAGTTTCAGCCATCGGGAGCCCACCCGTATAACAGAGGAGATACGTATCAAGTTCAGCAGTCTGAAGGAAAGGAAAAACATCTCAGTTTACAATTCAAGATGGCAACAAACGGATGTCTCCGAGAGAATGGAGAACAACAAGGCAACAAGAAACACAAGATTAAGTTTGAAGATACAGATAGGACTTTTTGTAATCCATAGATCATAGTCTAGTATAGCTTTTTGTTTTATTTTGACATGGTGTAATAAGGGGGTTCAGTAAGCAGTAGCTGCAGCAGCAACAGTGGAAGCCCAACTTCATGGTAGTCCCAACTACCAAACACTCCCAAACTACACTGACCTGATTCCTTTATAGCCAAGGATATGTAGGCAACCTCGGAAGTAGGGTGTGGTCAAATCTTTCAAAAGATGCTTCCCACGGAGTATTCAAACGGGCAAAAATCGCTCGTGTCCGCTCACTTATCTTTGCACGTAAACTCTTCGTGTTTTCGGGCAAAGAGGGGCAGCTGTGAGCACGTGATTTTTGCCCTATATGAATTACTCCCGTAAATTCAAAATAAAATAACTTCTTTTCATTATCTGGAATTTTTAGAATTTGGTGGCATTTTCTGATAATTGTTTGCATTTGTCTGTGCATTTTTATTTTTGTTTAACTAATGAAAAATACAAAAAAAATATAATAAAATATGTTGCATTTGCATTTAGGACTTAATTTTATATTTTTAGGATTAATTGACAAATTATTTTATAAAAATAGGAAAAATCACAAAAATAGTTTATTTTGCACTTTTTATTTGTAACTTTGAATTTTAGTAGTTTTTTTTAATTGGGTTTCTAATTATTTGTAGTAACAATTATTAGAATTAATTAATTAATTTAATATGGTAGGTTAATTCAGTTTAAAAATTAGTATTAATTAATCTAGGATTTATTTTGATTTTGGGAAAAGAAAGGAATTGTGAATTGAAAAGAGAATGAACTAAAAGGGGGTAGGAAATAATGAAAAGGAAATTTGGGCCAAAATCAATCCCAACCCCCAACCCAAACCTACATCATCTGCCTACCCGCCCCAATCACATAGAAACCCGGCCCAAACCCGCTTGACCCGACCCACTCCTCAAAAATACACACCCTAGATACAGAGCTCAAAATCAGAGACCCCAAACGACGAACGCTATTGTTCGTCTTCTCCAAACTCGCGCGAACAAGCCCCGAATTCAGGCAAATCAATGGCGAGTGAGCATCAAACCCTTAACTCACGCGTTCTTCCTTCTCTCATCTCGCTGTTACTAACGGTTTCTGACCCAAGATTCCCCTCCTCTCTCACTCGCCCAAATTTGGATTTATCTAACGATTGGAAGGATCTGGAGGGGGATTCGCTGGATGAGTGTGAGGCATTGGATTGATTTCACTCAATCCGAGCCCCACATTCATCAAGGGGTTCACTCTCAAAAGGAACTGATCCGATTTTGTGAGGGGGGGGGGAAACGATTTTGAAAAAGAAAAAGGAAAAAGGCTCTCAAACTTATGGTTTTGGGGGTTGGTTTTCTTCTTTGAAGAATCCTTTCAAAGTTTCAGAGGAAGATGCATACAAATTTTTTCTTTTTTTTTTCGGAATTCGGATTTGAGTTCCAAAGAGATAAAATTGAAGTTCAAGTTGGATTTTCTACTGTCGTCTTGTTGATATGCTGCTGAACCTCGCTAGGATTTGGAGTCTAGAGGTGTATTGTCGAGTCTGTAATTGTTATAAAGGAGATTTGCAATTTCAGGTTCATTTCTTCTCCGTCTCTCCATTACTCATGGTTCTGTTTCATGTGTTCATGTTTGTTATGATTTTGTTTAAGACTACCTGAAAGTCAGTGCTCGTTGTTTGGTTTCGAATGCTGAGTTATGTTGGCCTTGGTTCAGGTTTTTTTCGTATTCTTGGTTATTCTACATCAGATGAGTGATTGCACACACTGATGTAATGGTTGTGGTTGTGTAAAATCATCTCACTCGTTTTTTTTCTTTCATACGTTTGAGCACTGAAACAGAGTCATGAGGTTTTAAGGGTTGAAACCTGCTTGTTTGATCATTTTGTTGGTCTGGCCATAGTTTAAGCATCTAGTAACTTGTGTGCTTAGTTCATTCTTAAATTAGTAAGTTCAACTTAGCCTCTTATTGATTTGCGACTAACTGAGATTTTAAGGTAAAGTCTGTTCAGGTTGTGTCGATTTTTCCGATGCATTGTAGCTGAAATATGAGTTCGAACATAAATTGCTTGTTGGGGATATGATTTTACTTCTAATCAAATGTTTTGGGGACTGTTATTGAATGCATTTTAGTCGATGGTGGCAGCATCGACTCAAATTCAAATTGCTATTCTGAAAATGTTTGAACTAATTTGGTTTCCTTTGAATTGGGAGTTTCTTATCACAAATCCTGAGTTGCCTTTTGTCTGAGGGTTCAGAGGACCCCTGTTGGCATTCTCATGATGCCTGGCGTGTAAAACTCCAGTTACAGCTGGATTCAGCAGACCAGTTTCTGCGTAGAAGCTGTTTAGCAGCTGTGTATCATTTGTTCCTTCCAGATTTCAGATTGTGAATAGAGCTGTTGCACTTCATTCTTCTGTTCACTGTGTGTATAACCTACTGAAACGAAAGGCTTGCATTGGCAGCTAGGAAATTGGTAATGTTGTTTAGAATGTGGGTCACCTAGTTCGTGGTTGTATATTTTAGCATCTGGTTGCATCAGTTTGGTGTTTGGTTTGGCTCACCAGTTTCCTTTCATAGAGTTCTTTGGGTTTTTTTTGAAGTGCCTTTCCAGTAAATCAATGGTTCGTTTGGTTTCTGCTCAAATTACATATACTAGGTGGAAATTTGGGCTCCTTTAAATTCATTTCCTCTCAATTTTAGCCTAGATCCTTTTTGAATCTTGTTATCAATGTTTCAGTATTGGGGAGCCGAGTCTGAAATTGAATAATTGGATTCATTAAGCGTTTGTCCTTCCTGATTCCCTTTAGTTCTCAAATGAGCAGTTTGCTAGAAGTGTTAGGGTCACTTTGACCAGGCTTGTGCCAAGTCAGATTTTGTGTGCCTAGTTTGGAATTCAGACGCTTGCATTAACTGTGGATCCATACGCTGAAATTTCCTATCTCAACTTAAAGGATTGATTCCCTGTAGCTTACTCTTTCTGTTGTTTCTTCTGATTTTATAATACCTGTGTGATGCTTAGAGTAAATCTGATCATACTTATTGTTCTGTCTCGACATGATCGATAGGAACCACTGAATAGTCTCCTTTTTCCTGCTTCCATGACCATTTTTTGCATGTTCTGCTGGGCTGAAGTTGCTGAGATGATCCTTGTTAATATTTGCTCTATGTGGCTCCCCATGTTTGAGAGGATCAAGTGGATGCTCATGTTTCCGGCACGTCGATTCTGTCATTGATTTCTTAGGCAGATTATATTTTAAAACTTGTGATGTTGTGTGTTTGTTTTACTTAAAAAATCAGTTTGTAATTGCTAATCGAGCTGATACTTGATGTAGTTTGGAAATTGTTTGAACTACTAGGCATGCTAAAAACCTTCCCTGTTCGCACTGTCTGGGCAACATATTTGCACAATTTTGAGTGCTAATTCTGCATTCAAAACCTGCCCCGCTTTGCATTGTTTGATTGCTAACTTTGAGTGCTAATCCTGCTAGGCTAGGTTCCCTGTTAAGGATTAAAATACTGAAGTAAGTTTTTCGGTTTATATTTTAGTTAATTGAGATTTTCTTCTTATTCTTTCTACTGGGGTGTGGCTCATGGCAAACTCTTGCCTTTCAAAACTTTCTTTTCTGTTTCTATGGAGCTCTAAGCACGATTGAATGCTCAACAAGATTCGTAGGGTAAATATGATTGTGAGTTACTCAATGTGATGATCCTAGACACCTTCTGTGAGTATTTCTGCTATCTTCACTAGAAGTAGCATATGAGAACCACTCTAGTTTCTTTCCAGAAAGCGTGTGTTGGTTGAAGCTTAATTGACATGCTACTGTCAACTGAATCATTGATCTAGAATTGCACCCTAGTTATTCGTTTTCGGCCGTTGGCATAAAGGCGAATCGATCATTCATTTGTTGGTGATTGTCATGGATGTTTCTATTTGCTAAGTGAAGTTCGACACAAATGCGTTATGGAAGTTCTTTTAATGCAAGATTCTGTCAGATTGCTTGGTTATTTTCTAATTAAGCTTTGGTTTAAAATGGCATTTTGGGTTGTTGAGTTGCTAATAAGCTGCTATAAGGTGACATGGGTCCTTCAGTGAAAACGAGGTTCTTGTAAATCATGGTATTTTATTCGCAAACATAGATGAACTAGTTTAATCAATTTTTTTTAGTTATGAATTTCCTTAGTTCATTTAGTTGAATAGTTTTGAGACGAGCCTCACCGAGCAAAAAAATAAATAAATGTGGGGCCCTCAATAAATGGTTGATTAAAAATATTTTAGACTTCGGGATGAGCCGTTTAGCGAACTTCACGGCTTTTCCCCAAAATAATATTGCGTTAGAGTCTTTAGGCGCGATTTTAATTAAATGACCTTCTTAAACTCGGGTGGGCATTGATGCGACTCAAATCCAAATCTCGACGAAATCGAAATGTGTTGATAACCACGGGTGCATTGATTGCGACGTGGTTCGAAATGCTTTTTCACGACGTCGCAATTCTTTTAAAATAAATAATGATAAAAAGCGGTTTCACAAGTAAAAGGCACATAAGCTAGCATGTGTTAAGATCAGATACAATTAAATACAACAGTTAAGCGACCCTGCTAGAACCACGGAACCCGGGAATGCCTAACACCTTCTCCCGGGTTAACAGAATTCCTTACTCAGGTTTCTGGTTCGCGGACTATTAACAGAGTCATATTTTTCCTCGGTTCGGGATTCAACCGGTGACTTGGGACACCATTAATATCCCAAGTGGCGACTCTGAATCATTAATAATTAAATCCCGTTCCGATTGTCCTTTAATTGGAAAAACTCTTTTACGCCCTTACCGGTGTAGTGAAAAAGGAGGTGTGACACCATGGACCTTTGTCATCATCAGTTTCTATGAATGGCACAACGACATCACTCACAATGCCTGTACCGTCATCCCCGTGCACCACTATCTCCTGCCTGTCCCATTCAAATTTCACCATCTGGTGCAATGTAGAAGGCACTGCTTTGGCGGCATGGATCCAGGGTCGCCCCAATAGAAGATTGTATGATACTGCCACGTTTACCACTTGGAATTCCATGGTGAATTCCACAGGACCAATGGTTAATCCCAGTATGATATCACCCACTGTGTCGGTACCACCTCCATCGAAACCTCGGACGTAGACGATGTTCCTGTGAATCTGGTCATGATCAACTTTCAGCTTGTTCAGAGTAGTCAAAGTACAGATATTGGCGCTTGATCCATTATCAATCAATACTCGGGTGACCATCGCATTTCACGGTCAAGTATAGGGCTTTGTTGTGTTCTGTACCCTCTGCTGGCAATTCATCATCAGAAAACGTCACTCGGTTTACCTCGAAGATTTTGTGCGCTATCCTCTCCAAGTGATTTACAGAGATTTTATCCGGAACATGGGCCTCGTTCAGGATTTTCATCAGTGCCTGGCAATGATCGCTGGAATGGATTAGCAGTGATAGTAACGAAATCTGTGCTGGGGTCTTTCTTAACTGCTCCACAATAGAGTAGTCTTGTGCCTTCATTTTCTTCAAAAACTCCTCAGCCTCTTCCTCCGTCACTGGCTTCTTTACCATCGCTGGGTTGGACCTTCTTAACTCTACGGGAGCAAAACACCTTCCCGAACGAGTTAAGCCCTAGGCCTCACATACTTCTTCCACAACCTCCTTCCCTTTGTACATTACCATCGCTTTACTGTAGCTCCATGGCACGGCTTTCTCGCTGGTTATCGGTATCTGCATTACTGGCCTGATGACTGTCGCACCTCCTTTTTACCGCACCCGCGGGACGCGTGGGGAGTTTTCTCCAATTGAAGGACAGTCGAAACGGGATTTGTTTATTTGTTTCAGAGTCGCCACCTGGGAATTTTAAGGCGTCCCAAGTCAACAATTTTAATCCCTGAATCGAGGAGAATATGACTCTGTTTATTATTCTGCGAACCAGAAATCCTGAGTAAGGAATTCTGTTAATCCGGAAGAAGGTGTTAGGCATTTCCGAATTTCGTGGTTCTAGCACGGTCGCTTAACTGTTTTTATTATTGGCTTAATTATCTTGATTTTTATTAAATACTTTTTGTTACGTGATTTTTCTACCGCTTTTACTTATTGTGATTAAGGACCCTTCTTTGAATCGAATTACGCGTACGTATATTCGTGTTATAAATTTAAAAATGCGGAATTGTGTCACGCGTACGTGTACACAATAACTTTTGATAATATATTTATTAAGCAATCATTTTTTCGAAATTGTGTTGAATCAAGAATATTTGTTTTTCTTAAATATTGAACCGCACATCGCGGGTTTTTATTAAATTAATTTAACGCCTTTGAAAAAAATCCTTTTATTAAATATTCGCTCGAAATTGCGCGTACGCATAATCCGAATTTTGCTTTTAAAAATATAATCAGGGTACGCGAACGTATCCCTAATTGCGCAAAATATTTGTAATGATATTAGGGATTTTTCCACAAATTGTTTGTTGTATCTACACATTTTATATGAAAATACTGAGAAATTCATATTCAAGGGATGTCTTTAAATTCTTTTAAAAGAAATTCACAATTTTTTAAATATTGCCCGTTGACTATAATTTCCGCATATAACATGTTCATCCAAGACTAATCAAATTCAAAATAAAGAATAAGAACATGATTAATACTATTCTTCACAAATACAACATATATATCTATATGCCCAATAATGAATTGTATATGAAACTAAAAATGATTTATAAAGGGAAGAATATTTTTTTCAAGAACTTTTATTATTTCTATTTAGTGCAAGTCCTATTTCTAATTGTCGTTGATAAAAAGTGTTGCAATTTGTATATCTCATCTTATTCTCATATACTTGCTTTTAATCTAATAGGCCTAATTATTTATTTAGGATGGTAAATAGGCATCAAATTGATAATAAAGGGAATTATTGTATAAATTGATTAACAACATTGCCTTACATGCCACATATTTGTATGTCTTGAAACATTCGTAGCACTTTAACATCATAATGAGCCATAACAACTCAACTTACCATCTACTGATGGTTCTATAGATACCTGCTATCTTATACATGAAAATAATACCAACACCATTTTACCTTATTTAACAATAGATATTACTACTATAGTTTTCTTGATACTTTTACATTACTTTCTTACTTAGCTAACAACAAAATTAAATAATGACCAACATTCATGTCATATTCCCTACTTTGACAATTCAAATATAACTATACTAATGAGATTTCAAAATGGATAATATTATTACAAACTTTTACACGAATTGCAAAATAAGATGATTAACTAATAGCCATAGTGTTGAATTCACTACTAGTTAACCAACATGAAATAAAACAGAAATTTAAACTAAAGGACTTAGATGAATAAAAAACAAAATTATAACTCCAAACTTCATTTATTTGCCGTGTTGAAGCTTTTCACAACCTGAGTTTAAAAGGTATGTACCTGGAAATGGAGGTAGAAGAAGTAAGTTTCAGCAGTTGCAGCAGTAACAAAAACAGTAGAATGTACCGATAACACAGCAAATCTGAACAAGAATAAGATCCGAGGAGCCCAGATGCACAGTAACAGGATTTTTGGAAGAAAAAACTTTCAGATTTAAACCAAGTACTATCAAACAAACAGACCCGGACAGATCCAAAGAAAAGTATGTTTCTGAAAATATTCAATCTGTTTCTATATCTGTTTCTGTTTTTCTTTTTCCTCTTCCTCTTCAGATTCCAAGAAGAACCTGATTTTCCTGCTGGATTTTTCTCTTTTATCTCACTCTAGGTGTATTTTTCTTAAATTCTCTTTCAAAATCTGTTATGAAGTCTCTCTAAACTATCTTTCTCTGAAAACAGATTTTTTCTTCTTTTCTGCCCTAAATCAGTCTCAATTCCCTCTCTGAAAAAAAACTGATCCTTTCAGTCTGTCCAGCTCCTTGTATTTATACAGGGCTGGTCCTATACAGTTTAGTGCTGGATGGACCCTTTTCTCCTTTAAAAATCAGAAAGTTTTTTCCATTAAAACTACTTTTGAATAATTTAAAACTAAGTGCTATTTATCCTGTTTTTCAGCAGCCCCATTATCCCTTGTTCCCCATTATTACTTAAATTATAGCCACTATCATATTATTGAAAGCACACTATCACATTACCCTACTGTTTCATTCTAAAATAAACCTGAAATCCTTCTGTAATTACAGCCTTCAAGGAAATCAGCATCTTAACAATACAGATTTTAAAATCTGTATAAGCCTGATTATTAATCTGATTTACAACAGCTACAAACCAATCCTAAAGTTTGGACTGAATCCTGACTAAGAATGTAACCCCCTAACACAATTATATCCAATCAACATTTGTAAACTTGAATTCAAACTTGACATTACAACAATATTACACTGAGTTCAGCATAATAATTCAAACTGATCTTCAAATTGAACTAAGATCAAACATACACAGGAGCATTGTCAATATACTGACAATGCCCTGTTCAGAAAACAACATATACAGCATACATTTGAATTCACTGATTCACAAACAAACATGATTTAATTGACGAGTATTAATCAGTTGACTATTTACAACATTTGTCCATAATCAGTCTAAAACAATAGAAGCAGACTGTTTCAGTCAGCATTTTCAGAAATGAAAATTCGTAATATAACTAATCGACGAACTTAATCGAGTCGATTACACACATTGTAAACAATCACAACCAACAGAAATAATTCACATTTGGAATCAAGTAGACGGGTAGGGGACAGTATAACAAAATTGACTAGAAAATTATATAGAAAATCAAACAAACTAATGAACGAACATAGAATACACGTAGAATACACATAAGCAACAGAAAATTACCTCTGAACCTTCGAATTCAACCGAACTCAACTCAACTTGGATTCGGACATTTTTGAGGCTGAACAGACTTTACTCGAAGTATTCTCAGTTGAGAATACCTCGATTAAAGTCTCTTAGACCTCAGTCCTTCACTCGAATCGGAAAAATTCCAAGATTGGAAAATTTTTAGGGTTTCAAATTCCTGGATCTTAAATCCGAACACTTTTGGGCAGATTCGAAGGGAACCAAAGATGACACAAGGGTGAGGGAGGCCTAGGGGTCATTTGGTGTTAGTTTGAAGTAGGTTGGGATAATGTCAGGTTGTACTCGAATCTTCAAATGAAGATTCGAGTAGTTCCAGTATGATTCGAACCATGCAACTAACAGATCCGTGATGAGGGTATCTAGGGGAAGTTGTGGTGTTATTTTGGAAGCCATCGGAGAAGATCAGGTTTTCAGGCCAACCTTCGATTTAAGATTCGAAGAGTTGGGGCCTGATTCGAAGGAAACTAAGGTCAGATTCGTGTAGAGGATGTTCAGGGGGTTCTAGGGTGTTATTTTGGTGACCGGCGGCGTTGATGCCGCCGGGTTTCAGGCGGTGGGATCCTAGGGCGGCTAGGGTTAGGAGTGGGGGTTTGGGGGACGATGATGAACAGTGTAGGAAGGGGGGTGCTTAGTTTGGGGCCGGGGTAGGGCTTGGGACTTATATAGGGGTGGGGTGGATTGATATTGTCCGTTGGATTAGATAGAATGAAGGGCCAGGATCAACTCACTTAACCAAACGACGTCGTTTGGTTTAACGTTGGGGTCGGACTGAATCGGGTCAATGGGTCGGGTTACGGGTTGCGGGTAAGGGTAGGGGATATCAGCCGTTGGATTGATTTAATCCAACGGTCCTTGATGGAGTGTGACCAAACGTCGTCGTTTGGATTTACTCATGAGTTGGACCGGACAGGTTGGTTTGGATTGGGCTGTGAGGGGGAAATTAATTCGATTTGGGCCTGGATTTTAATCCAGGTCCGATTTTGTGTATATGTATTATTGTTTTTTTTTTCTTTCATTTTTTCTAATTTAAATTTTTAATTATAAAATAAATCTAACTTCGCAAAAAATATATTAATTATTCTATAACAATTATTTAACACATAGACAAAACATCAATCACATAGTGGAATATTTAAAATAGAACTATTGCATATTTTTGTGATTTTATTTAAATTATCTTTTAAATGCATAATTAAATCCTATATGCATGCAACATGTATTTTATTTTATTTTTCATTTTATTTATGACAAAGTAAACATTTATGGTCATAACACAAATATTTAACACCACGCAAATTCAAAAATTACACAGTAAAAGAAATTTATTTTATTTTTTGATTTTATTTTGGAGTAGTTTTCGTAAGGCAAAAATCACGTGCTCACAGCTGCCCCTCTTTGTGCGGAAACTCGAAGAGTTTTCGTGCAAAGATAAAGTGAGCGGATACGAGCGATTTTTGCCCGTTCGAATACTCCGTGGGAAGCATTTTTAGAAAGATTTGACCGAACCTCTGCTTCAAAGGTTTCCTACATATCCTTGGCTATAAAGGAATCAGGTCAATGTAGTTCGGGAATTTTGGGTAGCTGGGACTACCGTGGGACTGTGATGTTACTGCTGCTTCGTGCTGTTTTTACTGCTTGCTGACCTCCTTATTACACCTTACTTTAAAGGAAATACAAAAAGCTAAACTAGACTATGGTACATGAATTATAAAAATCTTATCTAGATCATGCCCTTGCGTTTCTTGTTGTCTTGATATCTTGGTGACTCTTGGGCATTTGGCTTATTCCGTATTCCTTTTGGAACTCTTGTTGTTTCTTGCTGGGGATTTTGTTGGACTCCTCTGCTTTATTGATTCTAAGTGTGCTCCTTTCTCATATGAGCGGGCTTTTGATTTCAACACTTCAATTGCATTCCCTCGTTCTTCAGGTGGGTGCCTTGACTGCTTCTTTTCTTTCTCATCCTCATTATCCAGGTGGACGCCTGACTTCTTTTTAACTTCTTCATCCTCGTTCTCCAGGTGGACGCCTGACTTCTTTTTAACTTCTTCATCCTCATTCTCCAGGTGGACGCCTGACTTCTTTAATTCTCATCCTCATTCTCCAGGTGGACGCCTGACTTCTTTAATTCTCATCCTCATTCTCCAGGTGGACGCCTGACTTCTTCAATTCTTCATCCTCATTCTCCAGGTGGACGCCTGACTTCTTCAATTCTTCATCCTCATTCTCCAGGTGGACGCCTGACTTCTTTAATTCTCATCCTCATTCTCCAGGTGGACGCCTGACTTCTTCAATTTCTTCTTATCCTCATTCTCCAGGTGGACGCCTGACTTCTTCTTTTCTCATCCTCATTCTCCAGGTGGACGTCTGACTTCTTCTTTTCTTCATCCTCATTCTCCAGGTGGACGCCTGACTTCTTCTTTTCTTCATCCTCATTCTCCAGGTGGACGCCTGACTTCTTCTTTTCTCATCCTCATTCTCCAGGTGGACGCCTGACTTCTTCAATTCTTCATCCTCATTCTCCAGGTGGACGCCTGACTTCTTCAATTCTTCATCCTCATTCTCCAGGTGGACGCTTGACTTCTTTAATTCTCATCCTCATTCTCCAGGTGGACGCCTGACTTCTTCAATTCTCATCCTCATTCTCCAGGTGGACGCCTGACTTCTTCAATTTCTTCATCCTCATTCTCCAGGTGGACGCCTGACTTCTTCAATTCTTCTTATCCTCATTCTCCAGGTGGATGCCTGACTTCTTTTTCTCATCCTCATTCTCCAGGTGGACGCCTGACTTCTTCAATTCTTCATCCTCATTCTCCAGGTGGACGCCTGACTTCTTCAATTCTTCATCCTCATTCTCCAGGTGGACGCCTGACTTCTTTAATTCTCATCCTCATTCTCCAGGTGGACGCCTGACTTCTTCAATTCTCATCCTCATTCTCCAGGTGGACGCCTGACTTCTTCAATTTCTTCATCCTCATTCTCCAGGTGGACGCCTGACTTCTTCAATTCTTCTTATCCTCATTCTCCAGGTGGACGCATGACTTCTTCTTTTCTTCATCCTCATTCTCCAGGTGGACGCCTGACTTCTTTTTCTCATCCTCATTCTCCAGGTGGACGCCTGACTTCTTTAATTCCTTCATCCTCATTCTCCAGGTGGACGCCTGACTTCTTCAATTTCTTCATCCTCATTCTCCAGGTGGATGTCTGACTTCTTCAATTCTTCATCCTCATTCTCCAGGTGGACGCCTGACTTCTTCTTTACCAGGTATTTCCTGACACAAATATTGTATTTGCCCCTATTTTAAATCAAAGAAAACTTTGTTAGTTTAAAGCAGGGTGGTTAATTGGGGCATTCTTGTCGATGGTGAGGCTTCTCTTCGTCTCTCTATTGCTTTGGAATGGTTGAAAAGACTGTTTTGTTCTTGTAATTGATCCTTGACTATAGGATTCCCCTCTGTATGTTTTCCTTCAAACCCTTTTAACTGTAATCATATGTCCCTTCTGACTTTGCTGATCCACTTTCGATTTCACCTTTCTTATACCCATATCTTTTATCTCCCACCTTTCGTGGCTGTATTTTGTAACCTTGAATCTTGGTAGTATACCTTGACATTCCTTTTTATTTGTTTGGAATAAAACTTATCTCAAAACGTTTTTAGAAAAGTAAGATTATTAGTAACGAAATACGCTGATTTCGACAATTTATAGAATGAAAAGAAAAATCCAAAGTTAAATAGCTTTGGTATGGGTTAAAAATTACAACTCTTGGAATCTTTCTCTTATTTGCAATACAGTTTCTCTGCCCCAGTTTTTGATTGGGGTTGCTTGACATAACTTTTTGTGCACATTATGTATATTGTGCACCCTATGACCGAGCCGTGAGGCGCCTACGTATCCTTCTTTGAGGAATCAGGTCAAACGTAGTTCACTACAATAATAGTGGTTTGATTTTTATTTTATTTTTATTTTTTTTCATATTTGATTTTCATTGATTCCAAGAGAGGGTAAGAAAGAAACAAGTATGGCTCAAAGGGGGAAAACAAAGGGTATAGTGTTTGGATAGCAGAATAAATTGCCTTTGTCATTCCAATCTTCGAAATAATGCTAAATACAAACATTCAAGAATTTTATGCATAATATCTCTTTACCGCGTCAGAATTGATCGCCATGTCTATGCATTTGCCCTCAATGTCTGTTAAGCATAGTGCACCATTCGATAATACTCTGGTCACAATGAATGGTCCTTGTCAATTCGGGGCAAATTTGCCTTTTGCTTCAACCTGATGTGGAAAAATACGTTTCAGCACATGCTGACCTACTTCAAACTTCCGGGGACGCACCTTTTTGTTGTATGCTCTTTCTATTCTTCTTTGATATAATTGACCATGGCATACTGCGGTCAATCGTTTTTCATCAATCAAGTTTAACTGTTCTAGACGGGTTTTGACCCATTCATCATCATCAATCTTTGCTTCGGCGATGATCCGAAGGGAAGGAATCTCAACTTCTGCAGGAATTACTGCTTCAGTGCCATATACCAACAAATAAGGAGTTGCTCCTACTGAAGTGCGAACAGTAGTGCGGTATCCCAATAATGCAAATGGTAATTTTTCATGCCATTGTTTTGAACCTTCTACCATTTTCCGAAGTATCTTCTTTATGTTTTTGTTGGCTGCTTCTACTGCTCCATTCGCCTTGGGCCGATATGGGGTAGAGTTACGATGTGTAATCTTAAACTGTTGACATACTTCCTTCATTAAGTTGCTGTTAAGATTAGCACCGTTATCTGTGATGATCACCTTCGGGATTCCGAATCGACATATGATATTTGAGTGGACAAAATCGACCACAGCTTTCTTGGTCACTGATTTGAATGTCTTGGCCTCAACCCATTTGGTAAAATAATCAATAGCCACCAGAATGAACCTGTGCCCATTGGATGCTGCCGGCTCAATTGGTCCAATCACATCCATGCCCCAGGCAACGAAGGGCCATGGTGCCGACATTGTGTGCAACTCGGATGGTGGAGAATGAATCAAATCTCCGTGTATTTGGCATTGATGACACTTGCGCACAAAACTGATACAATCTCGCTCCATGGTAAGCCAATAGTAACCGGCTCGGAGGATTTTCTTTGCCAATACATATCCACTCATGTGGGGTCCGCAAACTCCTGAATGTACTTCAGACATGACAGCTGCAGCTTGTCTGGCATCTATGCATCTTAATAATCCAAGATCTGGTGTTCTTTTATACAAAACTCCTCCGCTTAAGAAGAATCCATTTGCCAATCGCCTAATGGTCCTCTTTTGATCTCCTGTGGCTTGTGCAGGATATATCCCCATCCTGATATACTCCTTGATGTCGTGGAACCATGGTTCTCCATCAAATTCTTCTTCAACCATATTGCAATAAGCGTGCTGATTGTGGACTTGAATATGTATTGGATCTACATAAGCTTTGTCCGGATGGTGCAACATTGATGCCAGGGTAGCCAATGCATCAGCAACCTCATTATGGATTCTTGGAATATGTTGGAATTCCACTGATTGAAACCGCTGACAAAGATCATGTAGACATTGTCGGTATGGTATGAGCTTCAAGTCTCGGGTTTCCCATTCTCCTTGAATTTGATGTACCAAAAGATCCGAATCTCCCATGACTAAGATTTCTCGGATACCCATATCGGCGGCTAGCCTTAACCCCAAAATGCAAGCTTCATATTCAGCCATATTATTGGTGCAATAAAATCGTAATTGAGCCGTAACAGGATAGTGATGCCCTGTTTCAGAAATGATTACAGCTCCTATTCCGACTCCTTTCATGTTGGCGGCTCCATCAAAGAAAAGTTTCCAGCCAGGCTTTTCAATTTGCTTCACCTCGTCGATATGCATTGTTTCTTCATCAGGAAAATAAGTTTTCAACGGCTCATATTCCTCATCGACCGGGTTTTCGGCTAAATGATCGGCCAGTGCTTGAGCCTTCATTGCAGTTCGAGTCACATAGATGATGTCGAATTCTGTGAGTAATATCTGCCACTTTGCCAGTCTTCCCGTTGGCATGGGCTTTTGAAAAATGTATTTCAATGGATCCAACCGAGAAATGAGGTAAGTAGTGTAGGATGACAAATAGTGTTTCAATTTTTGAGCTACCCATGTTAGGGCGCAACATGTCTTTTCTAGATGAGTATACTTAACCTCATAAGCTGTGAACTTCTTGCTAAGGTAGTAGATGGCCTGTTCTTTTCTGCCAGTGAGGTCATGTTGCCCCAATACACAACCAAATGAATTTTCCAAAACCGTCAAGTAAAGAATCAAAGGTCTTCCTAGCTCTGGCGGGACCAACACGGGTGGGTTCGACAAGTACCCTTTTATCTTATTGAACGCTTCTTGACACTCATCGGTCCATTTAACCGCAGCATCCTTTTTTAACAATTTGAAAATGGGCTCACAGGTTGTTGTGAGTTGAGCAATAAACCTGCTGATGTAATTTAACCTTCCCAACAAACTCATTACTTCAGTTTTGTTTCTTGGAGGTGGAAGTTCTTGGATGGCTTTGATCTTTGATGGGTCTAGCTCGATGCCTCGTCGACTGACTATGAATCCCAACAATTTTCCAGACGGAACTCCAAATGCGCACTTGGCAGGGTTAAGCTTGAGGTTGTACCTGCGAAGTCTTAAGAAGAACTTCCTCAAATCCCCAACGTGGTCGGCCTGATGCTTTGATTTTATGATCACATCGTCCACGTATACCTCAATCTCCTTGTGTATCATATCATGAAACACTGTGGTCATTGCTCTCATATAGGTTGCTCCGGCGTTCTTTAAACCGAATGGCATTACCCGGTAGCAATAAGTTCCCCATGGTGTGATGAATGCCGTCTTTTCTGCATCTTCTTCATCCATTAGAATTTGATGATACCCGGCATAACAATCCACGAAAGACCCTATATCATGCTTGGCACAATTGTCGATCAAAATATGGATATTGGGTAATGGGAAATTATCCTTTGGACTTGCTTTGTTGAGATTGCGATAGTCGACGCATACTCTAATTTTGCCGTCTTTCTTTGGTACAGGAACGATATTAGCCAACCAAACAGGATATCGAGTGACTCGAATGACCTTTGCTTCCAATTGTTTGGTGATTTCTT
Organism: Nicotiana sylvestris; assembly: GCF_000393655.2. Taxonomy (NCBI): domain Eukaryota; kingdom Viridiplantae; phylum Streptophyta; class Magnoliopsida; order Solanales; family Solanaceae; genus Nicotiana; species Nicotiana sylvestris. The sequence goes on along the minus strand of NC_091061.1, from coordinate 154,748,408 downwards.
CCTTAATTCTCACACTCATGTCAGGCTTGAATTTTCTCAGCCTCTGCTTGACAGGAGGCACCGTTGGATCGGTGGGCAATTTGTGAACCACTAAATCAGTGCTCAGGCCCGGCATGTCGTCATACGACCATGCAAAAACATCTTTGAATTCTATGAGTGCTTTAATTAACTCCTCTCGGATCTTTGGTTCCAGATGGACACTTATTTTAGTTTCTCGGATATTACTCGTGTCCCCTATATTGATGTCCTCGGTATCACTCAAGTTAGGTTTGATTTTTTCCTCAAAGTGAATTAACTCTTTACTAATCTCTTCAAAAACCTCATCTTCATCATATTCTGATTCATAATCACAATATATTTCTTGAATTAATATTTCGGAACCAGATTGATTTTTAAGACTGGGCTGAGGATTCCTCATGCATGCCATATCACTAGAGCCAGCGTAAAAGGAACTGTACAGGAAAGAAGAAAAAGAAAAGAAAGCTATTAGGAATGATAATAAAAAGGAAACTGCTTTTTATTGGATGATGAAAGATAACAAGGTTTGCACACTTCAAACAAACTGTAAGATAAGCTTTGGGATTACAACCCTGAAGTAACCCAAACAAACTGAAAGAAAATCAAAATAAACTACCAAGACTCCTTTCGAATTGGGAGAGGAGTGGCTTTCCAATTATTGAGCTTTGTTTCTGGCCCAACGAATTGAACTTCTGCGTTGCTACACCCTTCTCCGCTTTCCAACATATTCACATCACTAAACAATTTCTCGAACCTTTCAATTAATTTCTTCTCAGGATTGACCCGGGATTTAGGAATTGTTGTTATCGGGCGATTTTTAGCACTGGTCTTGACAAAAGACTTTGACGGATGTGGGACTGGTTTTTGAAGAACCCATGCTTGGTGTTTCAGCTTCCTAGCCCTTATTACGTCATTGGCAGTGGGTATGAACCCCAAACCGAATGTTCCCCAGTTCTCGGGGAGAGATACTGGTTGTATAATTCCTTGCAAAGATAAACCCAGACCTTTGCCGGGTATAAAGCCATTTTTTAACATTTCATAAGCTACCATGACTGATGCAGAGGATATCTTTGGATTTGGAAGATATTTCCCCTCTGGAATTTTCTCTATCGATACTGTGTCGGTCACTTGGTATACCCATGGTCCCTGGTCATTTTCTGTTCCCTCGACCGGTACAATGGTACTGCTGTGAGCATTTAAACTTTCTTCTCCATACACGACTACTTCTTGATGATCCCATTCAAACTTGACAGCCTGATGTAGTGTTGACGGGACTGCTTTAGCAGCATGGATCCATGGTCGACCCAACAACAAGTTGTAAGAAACAGTTATGTCCAACACTTGGAATTCCATTGTGAATTCAACTGGCCCTATAGTTAACTCCAACACTATGTCGCCAAATGAATCTCTGCTTCCACCGTCAAACCCCCGTACGCAGATACTATTCTTCTGGATCCTCTCCTCTTTAATTTTTAATTTGTTTAAAGTGGAGAGAGGGCATATGTTTGCACTTGACCCATTGTCAACCAATACCCGGGTTACTACGGAGTTTTCACATTTCACGGTGAGGTAAAGAGCTCTGTTGTGCTCGGTACCTTCCACAGGTAATTCATCATCAGCAAATGTAATTCTGTTTGTCTCAAAGATTCTGTTGGCTATTTTTCCCAAATGATTTACAGAGATCTTTTCAGGAACATGAGCTTCATTCAGGATTTTCATCAACGCCAGACGGTGTTCCTCTGAATGGATCAGTAATGACAACAATGAAATTTGAGCGGGGGTCTTCTTTAATTGATCCACAACAGAATAATCATGGAGTTTCATTTTTCTTAAAAACTCCTCCGCCTCTTCTTCCGTCACAGCTCTCTTTGTTGGCGTTGGATTGTTTTTAGTTTTTCTCAACTCTTCGGGAGTAAAACATCTTCCCGAACGTGTCAAGCCTTGCACCTCACACACTTCTTCCTTGATTTCTTTGCCCTTGTACATTACAGTCACCCGTTCATAGTTCCATGGGATGGCTTTGTTGTTGATGACTGGCAGCTGAATTACAGGTGCAATAATAACCCGATCTGTACGGGCTCCTTCCACGAATACAATGGGTTTGTTAGCAACCCCTGGTACTATCACTTTCGGCCTTTCTTGTTTTGCGGCAACTTTGCTCGATGATCCCTCATCGACTATCATAGACGGTTCATCACCATTTTTGTTCTGCTTAGACACCGGCTTCTCCTCTATTAACTGCTTATCTGGCTTGGCTTCATGAGACTTGATCATCATGACAGTTTGTGATGGCTTCTTTGTCTCCCCATCAGCTTGTATGATTTCTATCATATTAGCCTCTTGATGGGCTGGCATTGGATTTCTATTGATATTTGGGGCTTCGGGGGTTTGAACCTCGATTTTATTAGTATCAATCAGCTCTTGTATTGCATTTTTCAAATGCCAGCATTTCTCCGTATCATGGCCTGGTGCACCGGAGCAATATTCACAGCTAATGGTGTAATCCAGATTCTTTGGAGGAGGATTGGGTAGCTTGGATTGTATTGGTCTCAGCATGTCTAGCTGTCTCAGCCTGTGGAACAGACTAGTGTAAGACTCTCCCAATGGAGTGTAAGTTTTCTTTTTCTGTTCCCTTTCTCCCCTGAATGCTGGCCTAGGCCTGAAACCTGGTCCGGGATAGGCTCGTGGGTAAGTATTTGGTGTGACAGGAGCACGCCAATTGGTGTGAACAGGTGGCTGATTGTATGCTTGAGCATGGTTAATGGAAAAATGAGGCTCTGAAGGGTGATAGTAGTGTTGGGATGAATCATGGTGGTAAGCTGATTGGCGAGGTCGTTGCTGATTATAGTAAAGCGGTGAACCTCTGGGTCCCGGCCAAATTCCTGAATCAACTACTGCTGCTTCCTCCCTCTTCTTTCTTCTGATTCCTCCTACCCCACCTTGAATAGCTTGAGTAGTTGCCTTAATTGCTGAATAGCTCATGATTTTATTTGTCTTGAGGCCTTCTTCCACCATACCTCCCATCTTTACTACTTCGTTGAATGATTTCCCAACCGCTGAAACCAAATGGGCATAGTAAGTCGGTTCCAAGGCTTGGAGGAAGTAGTCTACCATTTCGCTCTCCTTCATAGGAGGATCCACTCTTGCTGCCTGTTCTCTCCACCGAAAACCATACTCTCTGAAACTTTCATTATGTTTCTTCTCAAATTTTGTCAAAGATAATCGATCTGGGATGATTTCCAGATTGTATTGGAAATGGTATGCGAATGCCTGTGCCAGGTCATCCCAGGTGTACCATCTCCCATGGTCCTGGCGTGTATACCACTCCAAAGCTGATCCGCTTAAACTTTGACTGAAGTAAGCCATCAATAATTCATCCTTTCCCCCAGCTCCTCGCATCTTGCTACAGAAACCCCTTAAGTGGGCTACTGGGTCGCCGTGCCCGCTGTATAGGTCAAATTTGGGCATCTTGAAACCAACTGGCAATTGTACATTGGGGAATAAGCATAAGTCTTTGTATGCTACACTGACTTGCCCACCTAATCCTCGCATGTCTCTGAACGATTGTTCTAGACTCTTGACCTTCCTGAACATCTCTTCTTGTTCAGCATTTTTGGCTGGCTTGTCAATTTCGGTTGGGAGATCAAAACGAGGAGCAGTTGAATGGATTTCGGAGGCTTTGAGGGTGGGCTCCGGGGGGTAATATTGGTTGTCTTGGGCCTGGAATGTAGGCTCACTTGGAGATTTATGAAATGTAGCAGGGGGAGGTGCTACGAAAACAGGAGTCATAGGTGGAGGAAAATATGGAACGGGTTTTGGAGGTGGAGACTGCGGTGTCTGAGAGGTGGTGCCTCGGTAGTGCTGGTAAATGGGGAAGTTTGGGGATAATTCAGTGGTGATATTATCCTGAGTTTGGGTCATTGATGGAGCAGGGTTATTTGGGTAAGATGGGGGCAACTGTCCTGTAGACCAAGCTTGGTACATCTCAGTCATTTGCTTCTTGAGCTTAAACATCTCTTCTTTCATTTTCCCGACATCCATCTCCTCTATCTCCATACCTGTGTCAACATCTGGATAGACATACTTTCGGGTATTGGTCCTTTTGATCTTGTGTGATAGTGATAATATGCCAGTATACTCTTTAGAGAAACTAACTGCTTGAATTCTGGAAATGGACAAATTTGTTAGTTTTGAGAGTTTAACACATATATAATCACACGTTGAGATGCAATGCTCCTAGACAAATAATCCCTTTCTATTATGCATTTGCTCGGCTGCTTGTGTCGTCCCAGCTTTCTTGAAATTTTTATTGTTATTCACTTTTATTTATTATATATATCTTTTATCATGGTGGTCGAATCTTAGAGATTGCCTACGTATCATGCCTCACATGAATCAGACCTTGCGTAGTTCGGACCAAAGGCAATCACTTTTATTCATTACACAAAGATGGAATTATATTTGAAAACTTTAAGAAAATGGCTTGAAATACACACACTTAAATCAAAATAAAAGATACAATTCTTAACATCTCACAACGTGCCCCACTTTCCACTTTTGTTGTCAAATATTGGATTATCTGCTCAATGTGGGGCTTGACCCGGATGGCCTCCCAGCGTACGATACATCCTTTCCAACTCCATTGCTAGATGACGAGCAAAAGTGGGCGCATGCTCTGTAAACCTTTCATAATCCATTCCTTGGCAGTTTACATAACTTTGAGATGTGAAGACTGCCAGGTCGTGGATTTGTGCCCTGAAACCTTGGAGACGTTGGTCTTGGTCTTGCAATTGCTGCTGACGAGTGGTGGCTATATCTCTGACACGGTTCTCACGATCTAGAGCTGATTCTAACAGAGCTCGGAGTCTGGCCTGCTCTAATCTTGCTTGCGCTCTTTCCCTGTCGAGGTCTGCTTGTTGGTGTTCTCTGTTGCATCTTCTTGCCTCTTCTAGTTGTGCACGAAGCTGGTCTTCTGATCGCATCCAATAGTCCTTTTCCTTCTTGAATTGTGCCTTGTCTTTTTCGGATTGCCTATCCTGGCGTTCCTTGTTAGATCTGGCTTCTTCGTTTAATTGTTGGATCCTTTCTTTTGCCTTGCTCAATTCCCTTTCGTTTTCCGCAAGAATGGAATCATAATCTTGCATTCTTTCAAAGAGATTGGCGATGGTTTTTTGATCCTTCCAGCTCCTCTTTGGCATTTCAGAAACTCTTTTCATTTTTTGGAATCGGGCATGAAGATTTTCATTCTCACAAGCTAGACTCTTCTTCTCGCCTTCAGCTTCTTGTGCTTGCAAATCTTTCTCCAAACTGAGGCTTCTTAGATTTTCTTTTAGGGCATGGATAGTTGCTTTGTACCCTTTTTCCTTTTCTCCCCAGATCAACCGTTCTTGGATTTTATCACTGAAGTTTTGAACATGGGGTCTTTTTGTTGGCCTTCTTAGCTCAGGCTCTGATACATCATCCACGCGAGATCGTTTTTCAAACCACCTTGCATATCCAGGATTTATCTCACCCTTTGTAGCGTCTGGGACTTGAGTATCACTTTTCAAGTATCGGCACCCATTCCACATCTGCTGAAGTAGAGCCTCGGGAATAGTGGCTTCTGGGTGTAATTCGATTACTTGCACACTCAAATCTTCATCATCAGGAACTATTTGATATCTCCCTAATTGCCTTAGGACTCTCAGTGGTGCATACGGCTGAATGCTTCTCAATCCCAATAGTAGTAGATAACTATTTGAGGCTGACATGTGTATTACTTCCCTCATCGGGAGCCATCCCAGAGTCCATTCAATTTGATTTGCCGTTAAAGCCTTTAGATGAGATACCCATGCTTCTATCCCTTCTGGAGCCTGATAATTTTTTGTTCTTTCCTCATAGCTCTCGATGCAATTATCATTGTTTGACCCATACTGTATGATCTTGGGCTGTTGTTGGAGATGCTCCATCACCCACATTTGCAACAAAATTTTGCATCCTTCGAAGACTTTTGCTCCTGATTTGCATAAAGTCAAAGCCCGATAAATATCTGATAGAATGATGGGGACAAGGGTGTGATTTTCTTTAGTGGTGAGGATTTGCACAACTTTTGCGGTGCGAATATCAATTGTTCGCTCTTTATTTGGGAAGACCATGACTCCTAGAAAAGCCACCATGAAAGCAAATCGACGGTGCATCTGCCAAGTGTCTTTGTTTTGCTTATTAGTAAGGCCTTTCTCATGAATTTCGAACCCATCTGACTTTCCGAACCTTGAATACAAAAAGTTGAAGGAACAACATCCATTGATGACATTGCTTTTCCTGATTTGACTGCTGATGTTCAGAAGACCGAAGAATCGATGTACCGAAGGAGCCTTTGTGAATATCAAGCTTTGATTTCTTAAACTTCCGTCAAAACCAACATAGCCAGCTATCTCCTCTAATGTAGGAGTAAGCTCGAAGTCAGAGAAACGAAAAACATTGTGAACAGGATCCCAGAAAGTTACTAACGCCGCAATCAGATCATCACGGGGTTTAACTTTCATAATGTCCGTGAGATTTCCCAAATGCTTGACGACCCATTTTTGACCGTCTTCGCCTAAATCATACCACCACATTTGAAGCTGACATAGAAATTCTTAAGTACTTGTGGATGAGGGCCTTTGTGTGGTGCTCATTTTGTATCTGAAATTTAATTTTGATAAAGTCAAAATTCAATTTGAAAATTTATACTAAAAAAAAATCATTTTCGAAAAAAAAATTTTATTTATTAAATACCTTTATTTCAAAATTTAAAACTATTTTTTTTTTCGAAAATTTTAAAACAACCCATTTTATTCCTTTCTTCTCACCATGATTTTATTTAAGCTGGTCAACAAGCATGTTCGAGGCAAATGAATGCACAAGTACCAAGTAGGATGCATCATGATGGTCTTTTTATTTTGGGTTCACCTGTCCTAGACAGACCCAACCCCTGTGTTGAGTCTCCAAGGCCAAATGCATATGATGCAAATATTCGTTCCTACTAGGGATCTGGTACATGGCTGAGTTATTCTAAGTGTAAAACCCTTAGGTTGATTGTTCTAAACCTGGCTTACCCAAACGGACAGTTTGAGCCGAAGCGGGGGTAACGTACCGGGAGCACGAAAGTCTGCCCGGCCTAGTTACTTGTCCCAACTCCGTCTTATTTGGTATGACTTTAACAGAAAGGTGGGTCACGCGCACGTGTACACCATAAATTCAGAAGACTCAGAAAGAAGGGGGTTTCGTAGCAGTTGTATATATTCACAATTCAAATAATATTAAAGCGGTAAAAAAAACATTTAGCATATTAGCATATAAACAGTTGAAAATCATATAGTAAATAAAGCCAATTAACACAGATATTTTAAGCTCGAATTCTTTAAACCCTGAACCAATGGTTCTGGGTTACAATAACACTTTTGTCCCCAGCAGAGTCGCCAGAGCTGTCGCACCTCCTTTTTACCGCACCCGCGGGACGCGTGGGGAGTTTTCTCCAATTGAAGGACAGTCGAAACGGGATTTGTTTATTTGTTTCAGAGTCGCCACCTGGGAATTTTAAGGCGTCCCAAGTCACCAATTTTAATCCCTGAATCGAGGAGAATATGACTCTGTTTATTATTCTGCGTACCAGAAATCCTGAGTAAGGAATTCTGTTAATCCGGAAGAAGGTGTTAGGCATTTCCGAATTTCGTGGTTCTAGCACGGTCGCTTAACTGTTTTTATTATTGGCTTAATTATCTTGATTTTTATTAAATACTTTTTGTTACGTGATTTTTCTACCGCTTTTACTTATTGTGATTAAGGACCCTTCTTTGAATCGAATTACGCGTACGTATATTCGTGTTATAAATTTAAAAATGCGGAATTGTGTCACGCGTACGTGTACACAATAACTTTTGATAATATATTTATTAAGCAATCATTTTTTCGAAATTGTGTTGAATCAAGAATATTTGTTTTTCTTAAATATTGAACCGCACATCGCGGGTTTTTATTAAATTAATTTAACGCCTTTGAAAAAAAATCCTTTTATTAAATATTCGCTCGAAATTGCGCGTACGCATAATCCGAATTTTGCTTTTAAAAATATAATCAGGGTACGCGAACGTATCCCTAATTGCGCAAAATATTTGTAATGATATTAGGGATTTTTCCACAAATTGTTTGTTGTATCTACACATTTTATATGAAAATACTGAGAAATTCATATTCAAGGGATGTCTTTAAATTCTTTTAAAAGAAATTCACAATTTTTTAAATATTGCCCGTTGACTATAATTTCCGCATATAACATGTTCATCCAAGACTAATCAAATTCAAAATAAAGAATAAGAACATGATTAATACTATTCTTCACAAATACAACATATATATCTATATGCCCAATAATGAATTGTATATGAAACTAAAAATGATTTATAAAGGGAAGAATATTTTTTTTCAAGAACTTTTATTATTTCTATTTAGTGCAAGTCCTATTTCTAATTGTCGTTGATAAAAAGTGTTGCAATTTGTATATCTCATCTTATTCTCATATACTTGCTTTTAATCTAATAGGCCTAATTATTTATTTAGGATGGTAAATAGGCATCAAATTGATAATAAAGGGAATTATTGTATAAATTGATTAACAACATTGCCTTACATGCCACATATTTGTATGTCTTGAAACATTCGTAGCACTTTAACATCATAATGAGCCATAACAACTCAACTTACCATCTACTGATGGTTCTATAGATACCTGCTATCTTATACATGAAAATAATACCAACACCATTTTACCTTATTTAACAATAGATATTACTACTGTAGTTTTCTTGATACTTCTACATTACTTTCTTACTTAGCTAACAACAAAATTAAATAATGACCAACATTCATGCCATATTCCCTACTTTGACAATTCAAATATAACTATACTAATGAGATTTCGAAATGGATAATATTATTACAAACTTTTACACGAATTTCAAAATAAGATGATTAACTAATAGCCATAGTGTTGAATTCACTACTAGTTAACCAACATGAAATAAAACAGAAATTTAAACTAAAGGACTTAGATGAGTAAAAAACAAAATTATAACTCCAAACTTCATTTATTTGCCGTGTTGAAGCTTTTCACAACCTGAGTTTAAAAGGTATGTACCTGGAAATGGAGGTAGAAGAAGTAAGTTTCAGCAGTTGCAGCAGTAACAAAAACAGTAGAATGTACCGATAACACAGCAAATCTGAACAAGAATAAGATCCGAGGAGCCCAGATGCACAGTAACAGGATTTTTGGAAGAAAAAACTTTCAGATTTAAACCAAGTACTATCAAACAAACAGACCCGGACAGATCCAAAGAAAAGTATGTTTCTGAAAATATTCAATCTGTTTCTATATCTGTTTCTGTTTTTCTTTTTCCTCTTCCTCTTCAGATTCCAAGAAGAACCTGATTTTCCTGCTGGATTTTTCTCTTTTATCTCACTCTAGGTGTATTTTTCTTAAATTCTCTTTCAAAATCTGTTATGAAGTCTCTCTAAACTATCTTTCTCTGAAAACAGATTTTTTCTTCTTTTCTGCCCTAAATTAGTCTCAATTCCCTCTCTGAAAAAAAAACTGATCCTTTCAGTCTGTCCAGCTCCTTGTATTTATACAGGGCTGGTCCTACACAGTTTAGTGCTGGATGGACCCTTTTCTCCTTTAAAAATCAGAAAGTTTTTTCCATTAAAACTACTTTTGAATAATTTAAAACTAAGTGCTATTTATCCTGTTTTTCAGCAGCCCCATTATCCCTTGTTCCCCATTATTACTTAAATTATAGCCACTATCATATTATTGAAAGCACACTATCACATTACCCTACTGTTTCATTCTAAAATAAACCTGAAATCCTTCTGTAATTACAGCCCTTAAACTAAATCAGAATCTGATAAAAAAACAGATTTTAAAAATTGTATAAGCCTGATTATTAATCTGATTTACAACAGCTACAAACCAATCCTAAAGTTTGGACTGAATCCTGACTAAGAATGTAACCCCCTAACACAATTATATCCAATCAACATTTGTAAACTTGAATTCAAACTTGACATTACAACAATATTACACTGAGTTCAGCATAATAATTCAAACTGATCTTCAAATTGAACTAAGATCAAACATACACAGGAGCATTGTCAATATACTGACAATGCCCTGTTCAGAAAACAACATATACAGCATACATTTGAATTCACTGATTCACAAACAAACATGATTTAATTGACGAGTATTAATCAGTTGACTATTTACAACATTTGTCCATAATCAGTCTAAAACAATAGAAGCAGACTGTTTCAGTCAGCATTTTCAGAAATGAAAATTCGTAATATAACTAATCGACGAACTTAATCGAGTCGATTACACACATTGTAAACAATCACAACCAACAGAAATAATTCACATTTGGAATCAAGTAGACGGGTAGGGGACAGTATAACAAAATTGACTAGAAAATTATATAGAAAATCAAACAAACTAATGAACGAACATAGAATACACGTAGAATACACATAAGCAACAGAAAATTACCTCTGAACCTTCAATTCATCCGGACTCAACTCAACTTGGATTCGGACATTTTTGAGGCTGAACAGACTTTACTCGAAGTATTCTCAGTTGAGAATACCTCGATTAAAGTCTCTTAGACCTCAGTCCTTCACTCGAATCGGAAAAATTCCAAGATTGGAAAATTTTTAGGGTTTCAAATTCCTGGATCTTAAATTCGAACACTTTTGGGCAGATTCGAAGGGAACCAAAGATGACACAAGGGTGAGGGAGGTCAGGGGGGTAACTGGTGTGAGTTTGAAGTAGGTTGGGATAAGGTCAGGTTGTACTCGAATCTTCAAATGAAGATTCGAGTAGTTCCAGTATGATTCGAACCATGCAACTAACAGATCCGTGATGAGGGTATCTAGGGGAAGTTGTGGTGTTATTTTGGAAGCCATCGGAGAAGATCAGGTTTTCAGGCCAACCTTCGATTTAAGATTCGAAGAGTTGGGGCCTGATTCGAAGGAAACTAAGGTCAGATTCGTGTAGAGGATGTTCAGGGGGTTCTAGGGTGTTATTTTGGTGACCGGCGGCGTTGATGCCGCCGGGTTTCAAGCAGTGGGATCCTAGGGCGGCTAGGGTTAGGAGTGGGGGTTTGGGGGACGATGATGAATAGTGTAGGAGGGGGGTGCTTAGTTTGGGGTCGGGGTAGGGCTTGGGACTTATATAGGGGTGGGGTGGATTGATATTGTCCGTTGGATTAGATAGAATGAAGGGCCAGGATCAACTCACTTAACCAAACGACGTCGTTTGGTTTAACGTTGGGGTCGGACTGAATCGGGTCAATGGGTCGGGTTACGGGTTGCGGGTAAGGGTAGGGGATATCAGCCGTTGGATTGATTTAATCCAACGGTCCTTGATGGAGTGTGACCAAACGTCGTCGTTTGGATTTACTCATGAGTTGGACCGGACAGGTTGGTTTGGATTGCGCTGTGAGGGGGAAATTAATTCGATTTGGGCCTGGATTTTAATCCAGGTCCGATTTTGTGTATATGTATTATTGTTTTTTTTTTTTCATTTTTTCTAATTTAAATTTTTAATTATAAAATAAATCTAACTTCGCAAAAAATATATTAATTATTCTATAACAATTATTTAACACATAGACAAAACATCAATCACATAGTGGAATATTTAAAATAGAACTATTGCATATTTTTGTGATTTTATTTAAATTATCTTTTAAATGCATAATTAAATCCTATATGCATGCAACATGTATTTTATTTTATTTTTCATTTTATTTATGACAAAGTAAACATTTATGGTCATAACACAAATATTTAACACCATGCAAATTCAAAAATTACACAGTAAAAGAAATTTATTTTATTTTTTGATTTTATTTTGGAGTAGTTTTCGTAAGGCAAAAATCACGTGCTCACAATGACAACTGGCCCTATGCATGCTGGCTTGCTTAGTACCCCTCGCACTGTTACTTTGACCGGCTCTGGATTCTTTGCAACAACAGGCGAACTCTTCCCCATCACCACTACTGGCTTGACGTCTACCTTTTCCAACTGTACCACCTTTTCTCCACCTGTTGACTTTTCTTTGGACTGGCACGGATCATCATCACCGTCTGTGAGGGTTTCTTTAGCTCCCCTCCTTCGTGCACAAGCTCGATCATGTGGGTTTCGTGGTGTGCTGGCAACGGGTTCTGATTGATGTTGGGTGCCTCCGGTGTCTGAACCTCGATTTTGTTGGTGTCAATAAGATCTTGCACTGCACGTTTTAACTTCCAGCACTTCTCGGTATCATGTTCGGGAGCCCCCGAACAATACTCACAGCTTACCGAGTGGTCCATATTTTGGGGAAGGGGATTCGGCAATCTGGGCTCAACAGGACTCAACAAACCTAACGGCCTTAATTTGTGGAACAAAGCAGTATAGGTTTCTCCCAACTCAGTGAATGTTCTTTGTCTCTGCACCCTTTCATTTTTGAAAGCCTAATTCCCCCGGAAACCTGGCCCTGCGGGATTTATGTAGGCCCTTGGTGGTGGATATGTGTTTTGTGGAGGTGGATATGTATTCTGTGGAGGTGGATAGGTATTTTTGGGAGCCGGCGCGCGCCATTGTGGGCGAGCCGGAGGCTGGGTATATGTCTGGGCTTGATGGACGAAGAAATGTGGTTCTTGTGGTGGGTAGTAGGGCTGTGGAGGGTAATTTGGAGTGTGTGGGTAATTTGGGTGATGGGGTCTGGCTTGGTATCGGGGGAAAGGACCTCTCGATCTGGACCAATTATCTGCCTCTATTGTTGCGACCTCTTCTCTTTTCTTCTTCCTGAGCGCACCTCCCATGCCGCTTTGAATGGCCTGAGTTGTTGTTTTGATTGCCGAATAGCTCAGGATTTTGTTGGACTTAAGTACTTCTTCAATCATACCGCCCATTTTCACCACCTCGTTGAAAGATTTGCCAACTGACGTCACCAAGTGACCAAAGTAAGTTGGCTCTAGAGTCTGCAGAAAGCAGTCCACCATTTTCCCCTCTCTCATTGGAGGATCAACTCTTGCTGCCTGTTCTCTCCACCGGAACCCAAATTCTCTAAATCTCTCTCCCGGCTTCTTCTCAAGTTTCAGCAATGTGAGACGGTGAGGGACGATCTCAAGGTTGTACTGGAAGTGACCTGCGAATGCTTGTGCTAGATCGTCCCAGGTGTACCACCTGCTCGGATCCTATCTTGTGTACCATTCCAGTGCAGACCCACTTAGACTTTGACCAAAGTAAGCTATTAGCAACTCATCTTTACCACCTGCTCCTCTCATCTTGCTGCAAAACCCTCGCAGATGTGCCATTGGATCACTGTGCCCCTCGTATAGATCAAACTTTGGCATCGTAAACCCTACCGGTAATTGAACATCAGGGAAAGGACATAGATCTTTGTAAGCTACACTGACCTGATTGCCTAACCCATGTATATTCCTGAAGGACTGCTCCAGGTTTTTAAATTTTCGAAGCACTTCGTCCTGCTCCGGGCCCTTAGCTGGCTTTTCAGTCTCCACTGGGATTTCAAAGTGAGGATTATAAGTATATGGCTCGGGTGCTTTGAGGGTAGGTTCAGGGGGTAATATTGGTTATCGTGAGCCTGAAACAACGGCCCACTGGATGATCTTTGTAACGTGGCCGGTGGGGGTGCCATGAAAACAGGAACATTTGGTAGAGGAGGGTTCTGATGGGGTTGTGAAGCTTGGGGTCATAGGCATTTCTTCCTTGATAGTATTGGTGACTGGGGAAGCTTGTCGAAGGGTCGGGGGGGAGGGTATTCCGGCGTGTGTCCTGGTGGGAGAGTAGGAATAACGGGAGGGTTAGGCACTTTTTGTACCCTAGCTAAGGCCAGCTGCATTTCTTTCATCTCCTGTCTCATCTTATCCATTTCCTCCTTCAGCATTTGATTCTCCGTCCTTTCATCCTCGACACTTTGGTCTGAACTAGTCATGCTTTTTAGTATGGGCCCTTTGGATCTTGTTTGGTAACGGTAATCTGCCAGAACGTTCTAACAAACTAACTGGTTCGAAACCTCTGGAAGGACAACAAACTTGTTAGTGTTAGAGTTTAACACATATTGCAATTTCACGTTGGGGAATGCAATGTTCCTAGGTAGTTTAACCATTTCTAACATGTCTTTGCTTCGACCGCATGCGTCATTCCGGCTTACTTTGTTTGTGCCTCGTTTAAGTGTTTTTGAAACTTTCTTTATCTCTCTTTTTATTTCTTTCTTTTCCTTTCTTTTATTCACTTTGCCTTTTCTCTTTTTCTTTTTAGTGGTGGTCGAATCTTATGTGGATTGCCTATGTATCATGTCCCCGCATGAATCAGACCGCGCGTAGTTCTGCCCTATAAGTGCGAAAAGCAAAAAGATAATTTTTGGAAATTTTTGATTTTTCATTAATAAACATTCTATTACAAACCAGACGCTTTTTGGAAAGGAAAATAACAGACTCGAAACCAAACCAAGTACGAACTCAATAACTACTGACATACTCTGATGCGAAATAAAGACAGACTCTAACAGGCAACAGACTCTAAGAAAAAGAAAATGCAGATTCAAACTATGAACACATTAAAGTTTTAAATTTGGGTGCCCGCGGGGCGTCATTCGGCCTCGCCGCGGGTTTAGGTGTAAGGTTCCTTTCCAGCTGTTCCAATTCATACATGATTTGCTTCAAAAATATCATCATCGCCGAGAAGAAGGTAGTACGGGTCATGTTTTCACACTCCCGACATTTCCTGGTAATAGCACGAGCAATAGTCAGAATCTTGTTCCTGGTTCGGTCTTTCCCTAAGAGTAGGCGTTCTATCTGATCCCCTCTAGCCTTCAAAACCCGAGAATCATGCAGATGTTGTTTCCGTAACTGTTGTATTTCATCTTCCATCGAGGCCATCAGATTATAGCAGTGTTTACTCTCGGTTTCAAAAGCCTTGGCTTGTTTAGCCGCCTCGCTCTCTAGGGTGGTCACCTTCCTTTTTAGACTGACAATGGTCTTTTCATGATCTTTCCTTGCCTGCTGTAAGTACTGTGTGCGCTCTTTCGTTCTCTTTGCCCATTGTACCCGGAGTTGTGCTATGGTATCCTCAAATTTCTTCAAATCATCCGGGCACTCACCGATTTCCTTTTTCAACCCTTTTATTAACCGCTCATCCGACCGACTCCTTTGTTGTTTGTCAGCATCTCTCCTCATTTGTCGGATTTGGGCTTTCAGCGCCTCATTTTCTTGGGCCAATTTGTTCCTTTCTCCCTAATCGGCGTCAACTTGCAGACTACTTTCAAATCCCAGGCTTTTAATCTGTTGCTTCAACTTGCCTATTTCTGCCCTGTAACTCTCTTCTTTAGCCAACCAATCCCACTGTTCTTGCGACGCCTGGATGAACTCCTGGAGATGGGGCCTTTTGGCCGGTCTACCAAACTCGATTTCTTTCCTAAACCAAGCAAGGTATCCCGGCGAAACTTCACCCTTGGACCGATCACGTACACATGTATTGGCTGTTAAGTATTGACACTCGCTCCAAATTTGTCGGACTGCTGCTTCAGGAAACTGTCCGTTGGGCCCGATCTCGACTACTTGGCCACTAAGATCTTCATCTTTCGGAACTATTTGGCATCTCCCCAACTGTCTCAAGACTCGATACGGGGCATAGGGCTGAATACTCCGGAGTCCCATCAAAAGGAAATGGGGTCCAGTGGCTGGCATATATATGATTTCATCCACATGCAACCATCTAAATGTCCATTCTATTTGGCCCGCAGTGACATAACGGAGGCGTGCTATCCATTCTGTGACCCCTTATGGTAAGCTGATTCCGTCAATCCTCGTATAAAATTCCTTTATGCATGTTTTCTCTATCGACCCGTAACTCATAAATTGAGGACGACGACATAGGTGTTCAATCATCCACATCTGCAGCAACACATTGCACCCCTCAAAAAAGTTTCCCCCGGCTTTGCAGGCTGTGAGAGTGCGGAAGATTTCAGCTACTATCATGGGTGCGAGGGTGCTGTTGGCCTGAGTGAGTAAAGTGCTGACAACCCCAGATACTCGTATGTCAATGTTCCCGTCTTTTCTAGAAAACACCAGGAGTCCCAGAAAGGCTACCATGAATGCAAAACACCTATGTTCTTCCCACTTAAGGCGGTTTCCTTTGCTATAGATTTTGTTTTCCGGCTTGTTGAACCCCCCTATGTGGTCATATCTGTTGTATATAAACCGCAGAGTACAAAAACCAGCTGCCAAGTCTGGATTGTGGACCCCCCTGCTTCAAAGAGTCTAGGAACCTGTTACGGTACGGCCCTTGGAGCGATCAGGTACTGGTGTCTCAGAGGAACCTTGGGACCCCCGATGTATCCGACTATTTCTTCCAATGTTGGGGTAAGTTCAAAATCCGAGAAGTGAAATACGTTGTGAGCCGGGTCCCAGAATGCGACCAAGGCCTTTATGACATCCCCCCTAGGAGTGATCTTCAACAACCCAGTGAGGCCTCTCAGGTATAGATTGACTGTGTCGCGCCCTGATTCGCCCAGGTTATCCCACCACATGTGCAACTCCAAAGGGATCTTGTTCACAATTGTTACATGTAAATTCTGACTTGTGCTCATTCTGCACATTTATTAGGGTGGTTAAGCAAAAATCACGATTCAATCGACTCAAAGATAACATAGACACTTTTCTCTTCTTTTTTTCATTTAATATAAAACCCGGTTTCGCCAATACGGCCTTTCAGCACCTCGGGATCGAAGATTTTAAGGCTGCATCGGTTAACCAGTGAAAACCTAAAAAATGACCTCAGGCGGCTGTTCTTGCAAAAATAGCCTTTCGGCGCCCTTTTAGGGACATTCGGCTATTTCTAGCAAAAATTGTGTCTCCCTAATTATTTTCAAATAAAATTTAGTTCTTTTGGCTATTTTTGCAAAAAGTGAAGTTGGACCCGATGAGGGTTGCCTACGTATCTCACACCCTGTGGGAATCAAACTGGCGTAGTTCGGGCCGATAAACAAAATTCTTTTGAGAACAAGACTCTTTTCATTGGCAAATAAAACTATATTTTTTTTTCTTTTCTTTTTTTTTTCATTTTCTCAAAAATTCGGCAGAGTTTAGGTATTATTTGGACATTGGTTTTTTTTCAAACAGGCGATTAACTACCTTTAACCCTCGTACCTCTACCTCTCTTTCCTCAAAATATTCAAAACCCGGTCAGCATGCAAGTCCGAAGCAAACAAATGCACAAGTAGCAGGTAAGATGCATCAGGATGATCTTTTGTCATTTTGGAACACCTGTCCTAGACAGACCCAACCCCTGTGTTGAGCCTCCAAACTCAAATGCACGTGATGCAAACAAACGTTCCTACTAGGGATCCGGCATGAAGCTGAGTTTTTCTAGGTTTATAACCTGGGTATTTGTTCTAGACTGTGTACCCGAGCGGACAACTCGAGTCGAGGAGGGGGCTACGTACCGGGAACCAAAAGGTCATCCGGCTTAGTAACTTGTCCGGCCTCTTTCTTATTTCAGGGTATGACCCTAACAGAATAGGGAGTCTCAACCAGTAAGCACATCCCCGTAGGTAAGAAGAGAAAGGTTTCGGCACAGTTTATATACAGTTCAGATAATATCAAAGCGGTAAAAGCATCACTTAGCACATTAGGCCCAAACATGTAACAAAATAAGATAAAGCCAAATATAACAATTTATCTAAGCTCGAATTCTGAACCCTGAACCAGAGATTCTGAATTATATCCCCAGCAGAGTCGCCAAAGCTGTCACACCTCCTTTTTACCTACACCCCGCAAAGGGAGTTTTTTTCCAACTAAAGGACAATAGAAACGGGATTTATTTATTTATTTCAGAGTCGCCACTTGGTAGATTTATGGTGTCCCAAGTCACCGGTTGAATCCCGAATCGAGGAAAGGATTGACTTTGTATTACAGTCCGCGAACCAGAAATCCGGCTAAGGAATTCTGTTAACCCGGGAGAAGGTTTTAGGCATTCCCGAGTTCTGTGGTTCTAGCACTGTCGCTCAACTGTCATATTCGGCTTATTTATCTGATTTTAAAACATGTTGAACCTATGTGCAAATTTTAACTGTTTACTGCTTTTATTATTATTATTTTTAACGAGAATTGCGACGTCGTGAAAATACATCTCGAACCACGTCACATCAATGCACCCGTGGTTATTGACACATTTCAACTCTGTCGAGATTTGGATTTGGGTCACATAAATGTGCACCCGAGTTTAAGAAAGTAAATTATTAAAGGCGCGCCTAAAGCGACTAGCGTATCATTATTTTGGGGAAGGCCGTAAAATTTTGCTAAACGGCCCTTCCCGAAGTCTAAGTATTTAAAATAACCATTTATTGAGGGCCCCGCTGTTTGTACGTTTTATTTGGCGAGGCTCGTCTCATATTTTATTTAAGGATATCCTAAAGCGACTATGATTTTATATTTATTTGTCTCTAAGAATAAAGAAAAATCCTAATCAATTAGCATTAAAAGTTCGGGCTTCAAGTTCAAGTCCGGGTCCAAACAAAAGGAAACACCTTCTAGTTTGAACCCGCTACCTAACTTAAGATCCGCCGCCTGCCGTTGTAAATATTAACAACCAGCTACCGTTTCGATCCAGTTCAACTTTAGCTTTATTATATGAATTGGACTATTGGAATTAACTATGTGGAATACGAAGCCATTTTTGAGCTCTTTTTACTATTTGTTGAAAAATGCATCAATGCTTAAAAACTGACATCAAGCTAACATTAATCACTAACATTTGAGAACTAACATTAGTTACTAACATTATTTACATTGCTATTTAAAATGATGTTATTTACTCAAGTGAACTCGCAATTTCAGAATTAGACCTATTAAACCAACATGCTGATTTCCATAAACTATTTGAACCTGTTTTGTGACATAAACTATTTGAAATTATTTCACGACTACTGAAAAAAGAATTAAATACAGTATATTTCATACCTAGTAATCACCAACTAAGATTAATTACAATTAATATTCCATGTTTGTAGAAATAGATTCAATCAGTCCAGTTTATGCATTCCAAAGTCATTCCAATACATACTATGAAATATCAAGTGAACGACTGCTTATACATCAAATTAAACACAAAGAAACAGGGGAAATTCAGAAATCCATTCCAACAACTCTTTACTTCCTTTCCATTAAATTTGAGAGCTTTAGAATGTGTACCTGGATAATGGAAATACAAGAAGATGAAGGAGCACTCAGCAACAGTAATAACACAGCAACGCAGTGACAGAACAACCCAGTGACAGATTAAAAAAAAAGAACCAGCAGAGTTCCAGCAACACCCAATGAAACAGCAACAGTACTAGTTCTGATATTCAGCAGTAAAAGAAAAGACCTCACTTTTCAGTTTCTTAGCTCTCATACACTGAACCTTTTTGGATTAAAAACCAGCCTGTTTTTACTTTCAAATTGCTGAACTTTTTAAATGTTAAAAATCCAGCTTAGACTCTCTGGAAAAAAAACCCGAAAGAGAACTAATTTTTTTCCTCCAAAAAAAAAACCCCCCAAATCTGTCTTAAATGACTCTATTTATAACCCAAAAACAGGCCTGCTATTTCTGCCTTGAAACTATCAGATTCTAACTGCCCACTCAATCCCATTACTTAATGTCTTCTTGTTTAAAGTTATTTTGTTCCCCACACTTACATGCCTTGTTCCCTATTGTTTCAATCAAAACTATGGGTTATTATAATATTTCTATTGACTCCCATACTATCATGTTATGTTCCCCATTAGCAAATGTCTTGTCTCCCACTATGTATTAACAATGCCTTATTTTAATATTATTAGTGCTTAGTGGACAGAGCACTCAAATTAATCATTTTTTGAAACTTTAAATCCCAAAATACCCCTGAAACTACTGAAATTACCATTCTACCCCATCAGCTATATCCAATCCTCCTAATCAAATAACCAAACTATAGCAGCTATAACCAATCTTAATTGAGAAATCCTAACAATTGACTAATTAAACACATGAAACTAACTCCCAATCAACAACATTAGGACAATTCAACAAGGCCAGATTCATATCAGAACAAACTTAACAGAACAAACAAGTATATCCAAATCACTAAACACAATCATTAATTGAACTCAAAACAATAGGAAAGTCGTCAAAACGCATACACATATAATTTCAATGAATATGCAGTAGAATACTTCATGCGCAGACTTTATCAAGATGAACCCACATTAAAACGAAACCACAAATAGGTCCGTGAATAGCATAGATTCGAGGTAAGAGATATGACCTTTACTACTGCACTTTCTTGCTCCGTTATGCACAGTGAAAACGAAACTCCAAAGAAAAAGCAAAAAATCCGTGAACGATCTATGGCTAACCTTTATGCTAATGATCCGTCTTCATACAATGCTGAACTTTTGATGAAACACAGCTTCGTTTGCAACACTGTTTCGACGCTTGACTAACAAACACGGACTCGAACGGAACCTCGACGCACTGCCTCGACGTACGACTGAGCACGACCTCGGATGGCTGGTCTCATTTTGGACTGGAGGGTGGCTGGTCTCGTTTTGGACTGGAGGGTGGCTATGGAGAAGGTGAGGCGGGCTGTCGACGAGTGATGGAGTCGCCGGTGGTCGTTGGACGTCGATGGACAAGGCTGGCCAGTGGTCAGCAGTGCAGCGACGGGCGGACTGGCTGGAGCTCGCGACTGGAGGGACGTTGGGCTGTAGGTTGTCGACGGGAGCTTGGAGATGGCAGTGGGCGTTGGTAGTAAAGCTGGCGTGAAGGGAGGTGGTCGTTTGGACGAAGCTGGTGGTGGCTGCTGGACGTGGTCGTGGTGGACGTGAGGCGGGTTGTCGACGAGTTGATGGAGTCGCCGGTGGTCGTTGGTTCGAAGAAGAAGAAGGAGGGCAGCCATGGATGTCGAGGGAGAAGGAGGGGTCATTTGGAGAAGATGAAGAGAAGAGGGGGCGGGTGGTTTAGGATTTTTTTTGTTGGAAATGAAAATGAAAATGGAAAAAAGGGGGGGTGGTCGTTTGGGCTATGGGGCAGACCGGGTAGGGGATGGGGTATGGGCTGGGTATCTGGGCTGTCTTGGACGGGTTTCAATTTCAAGGGGAAGAAAATTGTTTGGGATGATGGACTTTAAATTGATTTGGCCCAAATATGACTTAACACTCTTTTATTTTGCTTTTCTTTTTCTAAAACTAATAAAACTAAAAATTCCAAAAATCCTAAATTAACTCATAGGACTAGATTAATTTATAAAAGTACTAATTAGCTTTTAATATCGATTAACACACACAATTAAATAAAATCACATAACTTGGACATGAAATGCTAAAAATGCAAAAATACATTATTTTGTGATTTTCTTTCTCTTGAAAACAAAACATGGTTCAATTAATTCCTAAGTGCACAATTAAATCTTAAATGTGCATGCAACATATATTTTGTATTTTTAATTAATTAAAACAAGATAAACATTCACAAATAAAATACAAACAATTATCCACAGATGCCACGCAAATTCTTAAAATTGTACAACACGGAAATTTGTTTTATTTTTGATTTCTTTTGGAGTAGTTTTCGTGAAGCAAAAATCACGTGCTCACATGGATGACGGAGTTGTGTTTCCAGACAATGAGGAAACTGGTTTTTAATGTTATAATAATCCAAATGGAAGTTCTCAGTATATTTGCTTTAGCTTCATTAATCAAAGAGAGCAATGTTGAAGTCATCGTTGTAGAAGAAGAAAAAGAAAATGAAGGAGGAGAAGGAGGAGGAGAAAGGGAGCTGAAGTTGTTTAAAAAGTGGGTACAAGTTAAAAGTTTTTAAAAAAATGGGTATAGATTAAATGGGGGCGACCAAATAGGGCGCCCCGTGCAATTTTTACTGTTTAGTGTGATTAACCTATCATATATTCTCGTTTCTTACTCAACACTCCAACTCCTCTTGATTTCTATCTCTTATTTTTTTGGGCTGCATATACATCGTGTTGATTCTCTTTTTTTCTTATTGTCGAGTGTTTTAGATTTTGCCTTATTTTCTCAGTTTTGCACCAAATTTTGTGTTAATTTCTAATTCAACGAGCTCGAACTAAATAAAACTAGGCATTTTGGTGTAGATGATGAAATTGGCATTACTTGACTGATAATAGATCTTGAATTTAAAATAGTTTCATTAGGGATATAAACAATTGAATGTTTATCTTTTTTTAAAAAAAAAAATCACACAAAAAAATACATAAAATTTTTATTTACAATTTGACTTTTAACTATATTTTAACATGCTTAGTACGGTTATAACTCACAGGGGGTGTAAGTGTAGAATTTATACATTACAAGGGGATGCATAATAGAGAGGGTGTATCCGAAACTTTTGCAAGGGTGTTTAGTGTGATTAACCTATCATACATTCTCGTTTCTTACTCAACACTCCAACTCCTCTTGTTTTCTATCTCTTTCTTTTTTGGGTTGCATATACGTCGTGTTGATTCTCTTTTTTTCTTATTGTCGAGTGTTTTAGATTTTGCCTTATTTTCTCAGTTTTGCACCAAATCTTGTGTTAATTTCTAATTCAACAAGCTCGAACTAAATAAAACTATTCATGTTGGTGTAGATGATGGAATTGACGTTACTTGACTGATAAGAGGTCTTGAATTTAAAATAGTTTCATTAGGGATATAAACAATTGAATAACATAAATAAATTTTGCGAATAGAACAAAATATGTGAATAATTTATAACAAGGTTATGCCTAACTGTCATACCTTATGAAAAATTAAGTTTTATTCAAACGGCAAATCTTGGAAATAATCTGTACCAAAGTTGTGCCTCGTCCAATATAACTTGCGAACAAGTGTAACAATTCAGACGATCGTTTTATGTATCGTAGCCTCGTTCCCCCCTTAAATATTTCTTCTATGTTTATTTGTGGTTACGTGACTTACGTGAGTGGGTTAGTTTGGTTTCGGGGATGTTTCGAAGTAAATTGGGACACTTAGTCCCAAGGTTGAAGGCTTAAGTTGAAAGAGTTGACCGGAGTTTGACTTTTAAGTAGACGACTCCGAAATAGAGTTTTGATGGTTCTGACAAAAACGTATGGTAATTTTAGACTTACGCGTATGTCCGGATGTTGATTTGGAGGCCCGTAGGTTGATTTAATGATTTTTGGCAAAAGTTGAAAAGTTGAAGGTTTGGAAGGTTGACAGGTTTGACCGAGAGTTGACTTTATCAATATCGGGTTTATATTTTAGTTTCAAGAGTTGAGGTAGGTCTGTTTTGTCATTTATGATTCGTGCGCAAATTTGAGCTCATTCAGAATTGGTTTGATATGATTTGACATTAATTTTAGAAGTTGGAAGTTCATTAGTTCATTAGACTTGAATCGATGTGCGATTCGTTACTTTGGTATTGTTTGATGTTATTTGAGGCTTTGAGGGAGTTCGTATTATGTTTTAGGACTTGTTGGTATGTTTGGACGGGGTCCCAGGGGCTTCGGGTGTGTTCCGGATGGGTGTTGGGCTATTTTGCTTCATTTTTAGCTATTGGTTTCCTCTTTCGCGATCCGGAAGAAAGGGTCGCGGTTGCGTAGAGTTACTGTGGCAGGTGGTCTTTAATTAATCACGTTCGCGAGGAGAAAGACGCGATCGCGAAGCTTTGGGTGGCCTTTAGTTAATTACTTGATTTACTTGCACATCATCCTTATATGTTGTAACATTGACTGAGCAGAGTACTTGAGTAAATGTACACACACAGAGAGATAGTTATTTCTATGCCTTATACTTGATTACATTAGTGTTGTGTACTTGTTGGATTTATGAAACTGTATATGTTATAGCAAGTATCATTATAATTCTCGCTTCTTTTACCTCTCCGAGGTTAGTTACGATATTTGTTGAGTACATTGGGTCGATTGTCCTCATACTACACTCTGCACTTAATTGTGCATATTCAGGTGTCGGACCCAGTCATCAGTAGCCGAGGCTAGTAGCAGAGTTGTTGCTGAGAGACGAGGTAGCACTGCATTCTTGACCGCAGTCTTGGCGCTCTTTGCTTATGTGTTGTTGTCTTTATTTCAGACAGTATTGTACTTGGTCATTTAGACTTGTATTTCCGTATTAGAGTTCATGACTTTATATTTACTATTTTTTAGGGATTTTTCATGTATTAGCGATATTTTGCTAAATTGAGGTTTCAGACTTATGTTATTTATTTACTAGTTCAGACTTATGTTATTTTCATGTATTAGTTATGTCCGGCTTGCCTAGCAAGTGTGTTAGGCGTCATCACGATGAGTTAGGATTTTGAATCATGACAGTAAGACAAATTATATAAATCCGGCAAAAATTGTACACTTCTTATGATAAATATCACATTATGGTGGATGTCTACTCTTCTTCGATGATCTTCATCTCAAATGCTTAATGACATATTCAATAACATATTTTGTATGTTCAATGACATATTTTCTTCACTTTTTATGCCTATATAAAGGCCTTATAATAGATAGGAAAATACACACAATTGAAGAAGAAATAAGAATCTCTCTTCCTCTCTTTCTCTCTACATCTCTTAGTTTGTTTTTGTTTGTTCTATATTGTTATTTTGGGTTATATTTTATAACACGTTATCAGCACGAGGCTTTACCATCTCAAGAAGATCTTTGAGAAAATTAAGGTATAATTTTTCTCAAATTTGTATTTTTTAATTATGTCTGATATTATGAAAAGAAAGTTCGTTGCCCTTGAAATTTCGGGCAAGAACTATATGACATGGGTATTGGATGCTGAAATCCATTTAGATGCAATGGGTCTTGGATACACCATTAAAGATAAAGATAAAACATCTACCCAAGACTGTGCTAAAACCTTGATTTTCTTGCGCCATCACCTTGATGAAGGGTTGAAAATTGAATATCTCACAGTCAAAGATCCACTTATTTTGTGGAATGGTTTAAAGGAAATATGACAACTTAAAGTTGGTCACTCTTCCACAAGCACGATATGCAGGGGCAGCCCTTTCATAAAACAAGTAAAGCAATTGTTTTAGGCCCCATATTTTTTGGGGCCCCATTTTTTGTTACACCTAATAGGATGTGTATAAGTTTTAAAAAAAATTGTGAAGTGAAAAAGTTTGATTTTTTTCTTTAACAAGTATAGAGAAAAAGGATTTGCAACTGCTATGATTTCTGTCAAGAATATTGCACTTGAAATGAATATCGAACCCGAATTTTGTATGAAACATATGATATATAGGAACTAACAATTTGATGAGAATGTTGATAATAAAATCTCAAAATATTTCGAAGAGTACTTTAGAGTTGATTACTTTATACATAGTAGACAAGGCTATTCTTTTCACTTCAAAATAGATTTGAACAATTCGAAACATATGAAAATATTTTTGGTTTTCTATTTAGCGGTAAAAATTAAGATCACTAGATGATGAAAATTTGAAAAAATATTGCCTTAATGTTGAATGTTCCCTAAAGCAGAATAATCAATTTGATATTGATGGTTTAGATTTATTTTCTGAGTTAAAAATATTAAGAAAAATAGTACAATTAGAAGATAACAGTTTAATTGATACACTCGGTCAAATAAAAAAAATTGATTCTTTTTTCAATGTCTATAATACTTATGGAATAATGTTAATAACTCTTGTTTCCATCGTTTCAGCAAAATAAAATCGAAATTAAAATTGATAAAATCTCACCTAAGATCAACAATGTCTCAATAAAGGTTAAATAGATTAGCTATATTGTCAATGAAGAAAGACTTATTAGAAGTTATTGATTATAAGAAAATTATTAATAATTTTGTATCTAAGAAACGCTAGAAAAATAGACATTAAATAAATAAATAAATAATTTAAAAAAAAAAAAAGTTAAGGCCCTTTATAAAATTTGGCTTTAGGTCACAAAACTTGTCGGGCAGCCCCTGAGTCGATATGATTGGGCTCATCTTAGGCTCCAAGACTTTAAGTCTGTTTCTGAATATAATTCTGCTATGTTTAGAATTACTTCTAAATTAAAACTCTAGGGAGATAATATCAGTGACTATGATATACTTGAAAAAACGCTTACAACATTTCATGCCTCCAATATGGTCTTGCAACAGCAGTACCGAGAGAAAGGTTTCACAAAGTACTCTTAGTTGATTTCTCTTCTACTTGTGGTTGAACGAAACAATGAATTGCTTATGAGAAATCACGAAAATCGACACACTGGGTCTACACCATTGCCTAAAGAGGATGAGGTGTATTCTTATTATGCTAATCATGGAAAAGGTCGTGGCCATATTCGTGGTCGTGGTCGTGGCCATGTCCAAGGAACAAATTTTCCTGGTGTTAATCATCCTCCAACGAAAAATAACTTCCAAAAATGGAAAGGGGAAGATGAGAAGTGAAACGCAAAGGGTTCAGAAACTAAATGCTATCGTTGCGGTGGAAAAGGGCATTGGGCAAAAATTTATCGCATACCAAAATATTTGATTGAGCTTTATCAAGCATCTCTGAAGAATAAAGGCCCTGAAGCCAATCTTGGCTATGACAATGAATTTGACATCACTCACTTGGATGTCGCAGATTTTTTTGAGCACCCTGATGAAAAAATAAACTACTTGATCGGTGATGGATCTGTGGTTAGAGATGATTGAGCAATTTAATTTTTCTGCTTTCCTATTCGTAGTATCTAATGAATAAACATCTCGTAATTTTTATTGCACTTTATAATTCTTCTTATGTAGTTCTTAAGAATATTTTTATTTTTGAATTTTCACAAACAAGGAGTAATATCCTATTAATTAGTATTCTAGTCTCAGTGATCTTTTAACGATTTTAACTTTCTTTACGTTGCTTTAATTCTCTTTAAGAAAAGGTTTACAAGCACCCTGGAACAACTTTTGCTACTTCACCCTCAATTATTTTTTATGAGTATGTTCTTTTCTTACACGGATCAATTATTTTTCATACAATGTGTAGGAAAATGCAAATAATTTATACATGTAAATAAATTTGTTGTAGTTGTATTAATCATATGTGTACTTGTATTATTTTTGTTGCATAATTATTTGTATAATAATTAGAATTTGCAAAAAAATGCATTAAAGGCTGCTATTGAAGTATTGGTTTAACTTTATTTCATTTCTATTTTTCTCTAAAAATACTAATATTTATTCATATACTTCTTTTGTGTGTAAAAATATGGGAAGCAAAAATGGATATCTTTCAAAGCAAAATTGGATCAAAGTTCAATTGTAAAAATATTTGCTTAATTGATTCATGTACGACACATACAATATTCAAAGAGAAGAAATATTTCTCACATTTAAGTATGTGTAAGGCAGATGTTACTACAATTTCTGGTAGTAGTAATCTAATTGAAGGCTCTGGAAGAGCTACTATAACTCTTTCTAAGGGAACAATAATTATCATAGAGAATGTAATGTTCTCCTTCAAGTCCAAGAGGAACTTGTTGAGTTTTAAAGATATCTGCAGAAATGGATTTCATATTGAGACAATATATGAGAACAATATAGAATATCTAATCGTTACCAAGAATGTCTCTGGTCATAAAAGGATTATTGAGAAGTTCTCATCTTTATCTTGTGGCCTATATTGGACAAGAATTAGTGCAATTGAGGCACATTCTATCGTAAACCAAAAGGTTATTAATTCCAATACTTTTGTACTTTGGCATGATCGATTGGACCATCCTGGATCAATTATGATGAGACGAATCATAGAAAACTCAAATGGGCATCCATTAAAGAATTTGAAAATTCTCTTAAATAATGAATTTTCTTGCACTTCTTGTTATCAAGGCAAGTTAATTATTAGACCATCACCAACAAAGATTGGGATTGAGTCCCCAGCGTTTTTGGAACGTATACAAGGGGACATTTGTGGACCTATTCACCCACCTAGTGGGTCGTTTAGATATTTTATGGTCTTAATAGATGCATCTTCTAGATGGTCTCATGTATGCCTATTGTCATCTCGCAACCTCGCGTTTGCAAAATTAATGGCACAAATAATTCGATTACGGACACAATTTCCCGAAAATCCAATTAAGTCTATTAGACTTGATAATGTTGTTGAGTTTTTGTCCCAAACATTTAATGATTATTGCTTATTAATTGGGATAAAAGTAGAACATCCTGTAACTCATGTTCACACTCAAAATGGCCTTGCAGAGTCTTTAATTAAACGTCTGCAATTGATAGCAAGATCGTTACTCATGAAAATGAAGTTGTCCACTTCTGTTTAGGGTCACGCCATTTTGCATGCAGCAATGCTAGTTCGTCTCAGACCGACAAATTATCACAAATATTCCCCGTTGCAATTAGTTTTGGGTCATGAACCTAATATATCTCAAGTAAGAATTTTTGGATGCGCTGTATATGTGCCTGTAGCACCCCCCATATCGCACCAAGATGGGTCCCCAAAGAAGGTTAGGAATATATGTTGGGTTTGAATCGCCCTCCATTATTCGCTACCTTGAAACATTAATGGGAGATTTGTTCACTGCTCGATTTGCAGATTGTCGATTCGATGAGGCATTTTTTCCAAAATTAGGGGGAGAAATTAGTGAAACCAAACGTGAAATTTTGTGAAAAAATACATCATTGTATCATCTTGATCCACGTGCCTCTATTTGTGACACAGAGGTGCAAAAGATTATCCATTTGAAGAAAAAAGCAAATCAAATGCCAGATGCATTTACGGATCTGAAAAGAATAACAAAATCACATATCCCTACAGAGAATGTTCCAATCCGTATTGATGTCCCTATCGGACAATCTTCTAGTGTCATAGCTAATGAGTCAAAAGCACGCCTAAAACATGGAAGACCATTAGGTTCTAAGGATCGAAGTCCTAGAAAAAGAAAAACAAATGATCAAGATGACATTACGAAAGAGTCTCATGAAGAAATTCACGACTTAACCAATCCTGAGATTCATGAGGAAATCACTGAGTCTGAGACTCAAGAAAATAAGGAACTATCAATAAATCCAATCGATATTGAGACAAATTTGAATCGAGTGGATATAATGGTGGATTATGTCTTTGCATATAATGTTGCATCTAGCATTATGCAAGAAAGTGAGGATCTTGAACCTCAATCTGTTGGAGAATGTCGACAAAGACTTGATTGGTCAAAATGGCAAAAAACAATCCAATTAGAGTTAAGTTCACTTGCAAAACGTGCTTGTAGTCCAAACACCTAATGGTGTTAAACATGTTGGCTATAAATGGGTCTTTGTACGCAAAAGGAATGACAAAAATGAGGTACAAAGATATAAGGCACGCCTTGTTGCACAAGGATTTTTACAATGGCCTGGTGTCGATTATGAAGAGACATATTCTCCTGTTATGGATGCTATAATATTTCGTTATCTCATTAGTTTTACTGTCCATGAAAAGCTTGACATACATTTAATGGATGTAGTTATAGCCTACCTTTACGGCTCACTTGATAATGAGATATACATGAAAATTTCCGAGGGATTTAAAATGCCTAACGTACAGAATTCAAAGTACCGAAAAATATTTTCAATCAAATTGCAAAGATTTTTGTATGGTCTAAAGCAATCAGGAAAAATGTGGTATAACCGCCTTAGTAAGTATTTATTAAAGGAAGGTTATATAAATGATGCCATTTGTCCATGTGTTTTTATAAAGAAAACAACATCGGAATTTGTTGTACTTGTCGTATATATCGATGACATAAACCTTATTAGAACTCCTACAGAACTCCAAAAGGCAATTGATTATTTAAAGAAGGAATTCGAGATGAAAGATCTCAGAAAGATAAAATTATGTCTCGGTTTGCAAATTGAACATTTGACAAATGAGATTTTTGTTCATCAATCTGCCTACATAAAAAAGGTATTGAAACGGTTTTACATGGATGGAGCACATCCATTAAGTACTCCGATGATTGTTAGATCACTTGATGTGAATAAGGACCCGTTTCGACCTCAAGAAAAGAATGAAGAGCTTCTTGGTCCTGAAGTACCATATCTTAGTGCAACTGGTGCACTAATGTATCTTGCTAACACTACAAGGCCTGGCATAACTTTTTCGGCTAATGTCTTAGCAAGATATAGCTCTGTTCCTACAAGGAGACACTGGAATGGGATCAAACACATATTGCGGTATCCAAAAGGGACTACCGATATGAGCTTATTTTATGGCAATGATTGCAATCCCGATCTTGTTGGTTATGCCGATGCTGGGCATTTATCTGACCCGCATAAGGCTCGATCTCAAACAGGTTATGTGTTTACATGTGGCGGCACTGCCAAATCTTGGCGATCGACTAAGCAATCAATCGTGGCTACTTATTCTAATCATACTGAGATAATTGCTATTCATGAAGCACGTCGAGAATGCATTTGGTTGAGGTCTATAATACATCTTCTCCGAGACAAATGTGATTTGAAGTGTGACAAACTACCCACAATTTTGTATGAAGACAATGCAGCATGCATAGCCCAATTGAAGGGAGGATTCATAAAAGGAGATAGGACAAAACACATTTCACCAAAATTATTTTTTACACATGATCTTCAAAAGAATGGTGATATCAATGTGCAACAAATTCGTTCAAGTGATAATATGGCTGATTTGTTCACCAAATCTCTACCGACATCAACCTTCAAGAAACTAGTGTACAAGATTGGGATGCGAAGGCTCAAGGATGTGAGTTGTTGCTCTCATTAGGGGGAGTTAATACGCGTTGTACTCTTTTTTCCTTACAAGGTTTTGTCCCACTGGGTTTTCCTTGCAAGGTTTTTAACGAGGCAACCAAAAAGCGTATTTCTAAACATGTGTACTATTTTCCTTCACTGGGATTTTTTCCCATAGGGTTTTTTCCTAGTAAGGTTTTAACGAGGCACATTATCTATGAACATCCAAGGAGGAGTGTTATGATAAATATCACATTATGGTGAATGCCTACTCTTCTTCCATGATCTTCATCTCAAATGCTTAATGACATATTCAATGACATATTTTGTATGTTCAATGACATATTCCACGACATATTTTCTTTACTTTTTATGCCTATATAAAAGTCTTGTAATAAATAGAAAAATACACACAATTGAAGAAGAAATAAGAATCTCTCTTCCTCTCTATATCTCTTAATTTGTTTTTGCTTGTTCTATATTGTTATCGTGAGTTATATTTTATAACTAACACTAAAATTATAACCCGAGGCTATTTTTATACAAACATCTTAAATTGAACAAAAGTTTAACGACAGTGCGGAATGGTCCTATTTGTGTAATTCACGTGGAAGTACCCACTCTCACTCAATCATCATTGCATGATTTTAAGATGAATTTAATGAGGCAAAACCATAATTAATTCAACTGAGTTAGTTCATTGATTAAGCTAAAAGGGTGTAACGAGATGATAAAATTTCTTCTACTTGAGCTACGAAAAATTGAGTCAGCTCAACGAATTAGTTCACTAATCAAATTTTTGAGGCTCAAAGGAATGATAAAGTTTTTTTTATCATTAACCGAACAATGAATTATAGAACTTTTGATAGGGAGCGACTTAGGAAAACGTCCACAATTTTTTTTTTATTTTCGAGTTTCTTTTTAATAAAAAAAATGTGTTTGTCCATGAAATTTTGTAAATTTTTGAAAATGTATTTTTCAAAAACCAAAACAAAAATTTTAATTTTTTTTCCCGACTCACAAAATTGTAATATTTTTTCAAGGGATATGCATATCGGAACATAATTTCAAATTTCAAATGTCGTTTTCCAACTTAACTCCAAATACTATTTTTTTCGAAAAATTATAATTTTTATGTCCAAACGCCTATTACTCTTTTAATTGACCTATTTATTTGCGAAATCAAATTAACCAGACCAATAAATTTTGGACGTTGATAGCTCAAAAATAATGAGGCAAAAGTGATCAACCGTCAGAGATACTGCCTTAACGGTCAAGATTGCGACGTCATTGCATACGAATAGCTCATTAAACTAAAGCCGTCAGATTAACCCCATTATGGTGTCCACATAACTATACATATACGAGTCCGAAACTTTTCTAATGCGCCAAAAATACATTTCTACTACTAAAACAAATTACATAAATAATTAAAACGCAGTATAATACTATATTTTACTTTAACGGAAAGTTAGCCGTTAAAGTAAAATGCAGTATTATACTGCATATTATTAAAACATTAATTTTTTTTAAAGATATTGTGTTTTCCTTAAACGCAATATTGTACTGCATTTTCCTATTAATATTGGGCCCACCTATATTTAATTAAAGGGAAATGCAGTACAATATTGTATTTAAGAAAAACGCAGTATTATACTGCGTTTTCCTTTAATAAAATAAAGTCCTTCTTCTTCTCCAAGACAACGACAGAACGTTGTCTCCATTAAAAAACACCCTGCTCCACTGCTGGTCCCCCCCCCCCCCAAATTAAAAAAAAATAAAAATTGGGCCCCACCCGTCACCCAAAAAACAAAGAGTGTAGGTCCTGGACACAAGACAAGCTTTGGATTCCTTCATTCGGGTGCAAAAATTCGATTTGAATCAATTTCAAAAAACTTAAATAGAGGTATTTCGATTTTGTTTATGTCGAAAATCATATAGTACATGCATATTTGTATTGACGAATATGTTTCCATGTTAATTTGTGTAATGTTTGTGTTTAAATTTGTATCTTATTTATACCCGGATTGATTTATTAGCTTTGGGACAAAAAATTGTTAAAATTTGATAAATAATTTTTATTGTTAATGTTATGTTTTTATTTGCTTAAATAATAAATAAATATTATTTATTTAGTTTGTTGTTCATATTAGTATGTTATGTTTGTTGTTTTTATATGTAATAGTGACCTTTTAGCGTAGTAAAATATAGAGCCTTTTAGCGTAGTAAAATATATAGCCTTTTAGCATAGTAAAATGTAGAGCCTTTTAGCGTAGAGTCTCTGTAGTTTAAGTATGTAGTAACTGCAAACTCTATCCAATTACACTTTACAAAATTAATTATTTAATTTACAAAAATAATCTTACAAAAGTAAAAATTTAATATATGTTGTCAAATTAACTCAAATATCGAGCCTTGAACTCATAGATAATTACACAATCCAATTCAATAATTAATTATTTAATTTTTTAAATTAACAAAATTGTAAAAATGCTGAAATTGACATGCATAATAATTAAGGATAACTTGGTGCTATCGGGCGTCAAATATCGAGCCTGGAACCCATACATAATTATTCAGTCCAATTCAATAATTTTTAATTTAATTCCTTAAACTAACAAAATTCCAGCGGTAACTGAAATTGA
Source organism: Nicotiana sylvestris (assembly GCF_000393655.2). Lineage (NCBI taxonomy): Eukaryota > Viridiplantae > Streptophyta > Magnoliopsida > Solanales > Solanaceae > Nicotiana > Nicotiana sylvestris. Next base: position 154,714,967 of record NC_091061.1, on the reverse strand, counting down.
TACGCATAATAATTAAGGATAACTTGGTGCTACCGGGCCTCAAATATCGAGCCTGGAACTCATACATAATTATTCAGTCCAATATTAAAAATAATTAATTATTTAATTTATTAAGCTAACAAAATTCTAAAAATGTTGAAATTGACACACATAATAATTAAGAATAGCTTGGTGCTACCGGGCCTCAAATATCGAGCCCGGAGCCCATAGATAATTACTCAGTCTAATTTTAAAAATAATTATTTAATTTATTAAACTAACAAAATTCTAAAAATGTTGAAATTGACACGCATAATAGTTAAGGATAACTTGATGCTACCGGGCCTCAGACATCGAGCCAGGAACTCATACATAATTACTCAGTCTAATTTTAAAAATAATTATTTAATTCCTTAAACTAACAAAATTCTAAAAATGTTGAAATTGACACGCATAATAATTAAGGATAACTTGGTGCTACCGGGTGGTATGCATATGGTTCCTGCCATTCAGGCAAGTGCCGTACAGAACTTAAAATACCACCATGTCGATCGGATATTAGACAAATACTTGAACACTATTTGACAACATGCTACTTCAAATGGTTCAAAAAAAACGTCCACATCGCTTCACTTTCATTGCCACAAATGGCAAAAGCTAGTGGAAATATTTGGCCGTTGGCATCAACTGCAACTGTAATCAAAAGCTTAATATCATACTTTCCATAGACATGAGTACCGTCTATGGAAATTACTGGACGAAAATGCACAAAACCATCAATTGCTGCTTTAAATGACCAAAACACATAGTTGAAAATATATTCAAGTCTGTCCGGACTACGCTCACGCCTCCATTCAACAACAGTGTCGGGGTTAAAGCGTTGCAGTGCGGCCATATACCTAGGCAGATTTGAAAAAGACTTATCCCGGTCGCCATAAATAAGTTCAAAGGTACGTTTGCGACCGAGATATGCCTTTTTTTTATATTATAGTACAACCATACTCTTGGTGGACGACTGTAATACACTCTTTTAATCTTGAATCTAATGGACACTTCCAAATATGGAATCAAGACAAGAGAATTCAAGTCTACATCTAGGTTGAAGTGATTCTCATTGAATGTGTCCATTTCACATCTGTGGGTCCTAATAAATTTACCCACTTTCCACAAACTTGATTTCTTCTTGCTGGCACGCAACATCCAGTGACAATCCATAAAGTCTCTACGACATACATCCTTGTATACCTCCGTAGTTGACTCACTTACTATCATCTCACGGCACTCTCTTATACTGTAGATTTTTACAGCCCTAATTAGGCGAGCTTTGTCGGGGAAATACATGCCCTTTGTCAGAACACCTGGTCTAGACTCATCCCACATCGCTGACCGAATTTCGTCATCATCCCTTGTGAGGGCATCCACGTTCGGCATACTTGGCAAATTATCAAGGTAGGGAATATTACGCTCATGAAATGGCACGCGAGACTCGTACACTCTTGGTCTAGCGGGAGGTGGAGGAACATGCTCCCTCGTCAGGTCAGGTTCAACATTCACTTCCTCATTGTCACACCTCTTTTTGCGCGCCCCGCCCCGAAGGGTTAAATGCGCGAGGGGAGTTTTTCCAATTTAAGTGACAATATTCGAAATGGGATTATTTATTTAATTCAGAGTCGCCACTTGGGAAAGGTTTGGCTTTTGGTGTCCCAAGTCACCGGTTTATCTTGAATCCCAAATCGAGGAAATTTTCGACTTTTCCAAATGAAGTCTGCGAACCAGAAATTCTAAGTAAGGAATTCTGTTGACCCGAGGGAAGGTGTTAGGCACCCTCGAATCCCGTGGTTCTAGCACGGTCGCTTAAATTGTTATAATGGCTAAATATCTGATTTAAATACATGTTATGACTTACGTGCTTTTATTAAGTTTAAAACCGCTTTTATTATTATCATTTATTTTTATAGAATTGCAACGTCGTGAAAATGCATCTCGAACCACGTCACAATCAATGCACCCGTGATCGTCAACACATTTTGATTCCGTTGAGATTTGGATTTGGGTCACATCAATGTGCACCCGAGTTTTAAGAATGTAATTTAATTAAGCCGTGCCTAAAGGGTCTAACGCGTTATTATTTTGTAGAAGGCCATGAAATTCACTAAACGGCCTATCCTGAATTCTAAATAATTATTATGGTTATTTATTGAGGGGCCCGCAATCTTGCATTTTTATTTGGCGAGGCTCATCTTTATTTTAGAAAGGGTATCCTAAAGTGGCTACATTTCTAATGCATTTGTCTCTAAAAAGAAAGGATTACGTGCTAATTACATGCTTGACCAGCTTCGGATCCTTACTTGATTATCTGATTTTTATGAGGCGTGAATTGTTTAGTGCCTTATTTCATAGATGAGCATGTTGCTAAATTGTCAAGGGAAAATTAACATACAAGATTAATAAAACTGTTAAAAAGCTTATGATAAATGTTCTTCAGATCTAAGTTTGAAACTTGCTTATTTAAACCAAATCAGTGGAATTAACTTATCGGAAACTACTACTAATAGAGTTTGAATAGGATCCTGTGAACTATCTACAAAGATTCAATAAAACTAAGCATCATATTTGGCAAGCTTAAAGCAATCTTTTCTATACATGCGGAATGTCAGTTTAAAATTACCTAATTATCTATGTGTTAAAGAACACTCATGCATTCCTCGTTAGACAACCCCTTAAACACATGAAATCACAATTTAGGACGAACTAAGCTACGGTTAAGTACAAGGCTATCTAACGTGTTTCTTTATTGAATTACAAACTAAACAAATTACACAGATCTTAATAACATTTGTAAAACTGTAACTGCAGCAAACGAATGATTAAACTCCTGCATATCTTTGATTTCATGCTTTCATTGTTACATCAGATGCGAAATCTTAGTATGTACCTGGATGTCGGATACAACAGCAGAAGCAAGGGGTCAGCAGGACAATAGAAGCAACACCAAACAACAGCAGTAACAGCAGGTACAAAATCCCAATGCAAGATGCGGTTATAGCCAATGGGAAGAGGTAACAAAATGACAGCAACAAGCAGGGGAATGGGCTCAGAACTCAAACGGTCTAACTCCAAAAGAAAACAAACCAATAAGAACCAAACAGCAGAAACCTGACTGATACTTGAGAGGAAATCAACACTTATTTGAAACAGGTCAAACAAACTGGGAATCGAACAATTAGCAGGAAAAAAAGACAGTTTATGCTTTCTGTATAGCCACCCTCTATCTCCTTTCTTTCCAAAATCCAAAATCAATGTTCAGTTTTGAACTTATGCTTGAATTATCAAAAGAAACCTTTTCCAGTTCCCTCTATCTCCTTTCCTAACATCAGGTGGTATTCTTTTCCTCTCCTCTCTGTATGTGTATCTCTCTGTGTGTGCTTATTTTTCTATATATCTGTATCTCCCTCTTATAAGCCTTTTTTTCTCACTCCTTTTACAGCCTAATCGATTAAAAGAAAACCCCTCCCATGTGCCCATCTTCTTTTCAATTCTACTTTAGCTTTTTTAAATATTAAACCCCATCATTCCCTTGGCAGGCTTAAACTTCCCCATTTTATTAACTAAAGGCAGATATGGGCAGCAGGAGGTAGTCTGACAGCACATGCTGTCAAACTATTTAATTCAAAAGGGCCTTTATGCCCATGTTGTGCACATGCCCCCCCCAGTTCAGATTACCATTACAGCCTACACCTTAAATTTCTGAAATCAAATTAGCAATTATAAGTAAACTGAACTTAGTTCTTAATTGATTTCAGGCAATGTTCAACAGAAGCAAATCGATTTATTTTTGTTCAGACAGTTGAAACTAATTGACGACACATGTCGACTCGACTATATTAGTTATAACACATACAATCGTAGCCAAAAATCCGACATTTAACAGTATCACACAAGGTTCGCATTATATTGACTGAGCAGAATTGTGCTTCGAGGAATCAGTTAATCAGTACAAATTTGGAATTCAACTAATTGCACAACAAATACATACATACACACTATCAGGACAAGTGGGAAGACTCAATCAAACAACAGAGGTTTAGGCAAAGTGGTCAAGGCACAGTTGATAAAATTAAAACAAACATGAACGGACTTTTAGTCAATCACACAGACTAAACAGAAATAAGAAAAGAAAAAGCAAGACTTACCTCAAATCTCGAAAAATCACAACCTTAACTCGGATTCGGACAGACCTTTCTTAAGGCTGAACGGACTTTAATCGAAGTGTTTCTCAGATGAGAAACACTTCGATTAAGGTCCATTAGACCTTAATCCTTTGGTTTGAACAAGACACGGACCATCGACGAAGACCTTTAAAGTTCAAGACTCAGATCTGGGATTCATGCTTCCCTGATCAGATTCGGACCAAACCAAGCATGGTTTGGTCACGAGGGGGTCTGGGGAGTGTCTGGTGTGAAACTGGGGTTAAACCGTGTAGATCGAGTTTTGACTCGAATCTTCAAATGAAGATTCGAGAAGGTGGGAAGGGATTCGAGGTGTGTGGTTGGTAGATTTGGGTTCAGGACGGCACGGGGGTTCTATGGTGTTAAGGGCGAGGTCACCGGCGTTCATGCCGCCGGCTTTCATGGCGAAGGTATGCAGGGGCAGCTAGGGTTTGGTGGGGAAGATGGTGAAGACGGGAGCTGGGGTATCAGATGGGGGGCAGGGTAAGGTTAAAGGGCTTATATATGGAATGGGTGGGTTGATCTCAACCATTAGATCAATCTATATCTACGGTCTGGATCTGAGGGCTTAAGTGGAACGGTGTCGTTTCGAGGGTAAAGGGTTTGGGTTGGTCCGGGTGGAAACGGGTCGGGGCCATTAGTGGGTTATGGGGAGGTGATCTTGGCCGTTGATCAATTTGAGATCAACGGCCCAGATCACACTGGCTTAAAACGGCGTCGTTTGGACACCCTGGGTATCAGGTTGGACTGGACCGGGCAGGCCTGGTTTTGTGCATTGTTTGTTTGTGCCAATTTTAACAAATTGGCCCAAGCCCGGAAAGGAAGGGCCTTTTTTCTTTTTTTTTCTTTTTCTTTTATTATATAAAAAAAATACAAAACTGAGTAAAATCAAATTAAAATAAACACCTAATACAATTATTTGCACACACATTAAAATAATTCAAAACAGGTAAAAATCAAACAAAACAAAATTACGGGCAAAGATGCCTGTTTATGCTTTTCTATTTAACAACCATGTTACGGTTCAGATTATGCATGACACGTACATTTTTTTTGTATTTTGTTTTAATAAAGTAAAAATGGGCCAAAGTCATAAACAATTAACGAAGTGCCATGTAAAAATCCCAAAATTGTACAACGGGATCAATTGTTGTTATTTTTTATTTCTTTTGGAGCGATTGTCTTGTGAAGCAAAAATCACGTGCTCACAGCTGCCCCTCTTTGTTCGGAAATACGAAGAGTTTTCGTGCAAAGATAAAGTGAGCGTGTATGAGCGATTTTTGCCTATGGACTACTCCGTGTGAAACACATTTTTTGAAAGATCTGACCGAATCTTGCTTCAAAGATTTCCTACATATCCTGGGCTAAACAGGAATCAGGTCAATGTAGTTCGGGAAGTTTTGGTAGCTGGGACTACCATGGGATTGCAATGCTTGCTGCTACTGCTGTTGCTGTTGTCACTGCTGCGTCACTGACCGCCTTATTACAACCAAACGAAAATTGGAAACTGAACTAACTACTTATATGCATGTCAACTGCTAGTTACAAGATTCCTATCTATGATTCTTTTACGACTTGATCTTGGGTCTTAGCCGATTCTGCTTGTAGACTCCGATCTGAATCTTGATGCTTGCGAGTTGCGGCGACTTGTTCAATCTCTGGGATACTGAGTGAGACGCGATTGGCAGGGTTTAGGACCTTAAACAAATGTTGGAGTCAATCTGCCTTCCGTTTACTCCAATATCTTGGGACATCTTCTCTCTTTTTCTTCTTTTTCTTCGTTGATTCCGAACTGGGACTCATCTCGTGGGTCATTTCGATCCATGTGGCTCGAGGTCAGACCTGCGGGAGAAAACAAATGAACGAAATTTTCTGCCCCAGTTTCACTAGGAAGATTTCGTTAATTATTCGCCAGGAAGTTCATAAAATTGATGAAAGAGGATATGCATGCTCAGTTCAGGGTTGGAGCCCTAATACCGACTAGCTGGGGAGAGGTTCAGTTTAGGGTTTAAAACCCTAACGCCGAACAAAGGAAGAATTCAGTTTAGGGTTTAAAACCCTAATGCTGGCTGAAAGGAAAAATTCAGTTGAGGGTTTAAAACCCTAATGCTGACTGAAAGAAAAAATTCAGTTTAGGGTTTAAAACCCTAATGTTGATTGGATGGAAAAGCTCAGTTTAGGGTTTAAAACCCTAATGCTGGCTGAATGAAAAAAGTTCAGTTTAGGGTTTAAAACTCTAATGCTGACTAAAAGGAAAATTCAGTTTAGGGTTTAAAACCCTAATGCTGATTGCATGGAAAAGCTCAGTTTAGGGTTTAGAACCCTAATGCTGGCTGAAAGGAAAAAGTTCAGTTTAGGGTTTAAAACCCTAATGCTGACTAAAGGAAAAGTTCAGTTTAGGGTTTAAAAACCCTAATGCTGGCTGAATGGAAAAAGTTCAGTTTAGGGTTTAAAACCCTAATGCTGACTAAAAGGAAAATTCAGTTTAAGGTTTAAAACTCTAATGCTGATTGCATGGAAAAGCTCAATTTAGGGTTTTAAAACCCTAATGCTGGCTGAATGAAAAAAGTTCAGTTTAGGGTTTAAAACCCTAATGCTGACTAAAGGAAAAAGTTCAGTTAAGGGTTTAAAACCCTAATGCTGACTAAAGGAAAAAGTTCAGTTTAGGGTTTAAAACCCTAATGCTGACTAAAAGGAAAATTCAGTTTAGGGTTTAAAACCCTAATGCTGATTGCATGGAAAAGCTCAGTTTAGGGTTTAAAACCCTAATGCTGGCTGAATGGAAAAAGTTCAGTTTAGGGTTTAAAACCCTAATGCTGACTAAAAGGAAAAATTCAGTTTAGGGTTTAAAACCCTAATGCTGATTACATGGAAAAGCTCAGTTTAGGGTTTAAAACCCTAATGCTGGCTGAATGGAAAAAGTTCAGTTTAGGGTTTAAAACCCTAATGCTGACTAAAAGGAAAAATTCAGTTTAGGGTTTAAAACCCTAATGCTGATTACATGGAAAAGCTCAGTTTAGGGTTTAAAACCCTAATGCTGGCTGAATGGAAAAAGTTCAGTTTAGGGTTTAAAACCCTAATGCTGACTAAAAGGAAAAATTCAGTTTAGGGTTTAAAACCCTAATGCTGACTGCATGGAAAAGCTCAGTTTAGGGTTTAAAACCCTAATGCTGGCTGAATGGAAAAAGTTCAGTTTAGGGTTTAAAACCCTAATGCTGACTAATGGAAAAATTCATTTTAGGGAAAGAACAAAAGGGAGTTTTGCGGGAACTTACCTTTTGAGTGAATTCCTTATTGCCAAAATGTTTCTTGTACCCGTGTACCTTCCTCTTTGGGCGACACCTGCTTCTTGCATGGTTGTCTTGGATTATACCTGTTTCAACTTTTCAGACAAAGAACAATTGTTAGTTCGGAAATGACGGTCGGTTCGGTGACCTTGATCGTTCCCAATTGCTTTGTTGCGTCTCTATTTCTGTTGCGAAGTCCCGCCATTGATTTGATTCGAATGGCGAAACCTTTAGACTGCTCAGGCTTGTATTTCCGGATTCTGTGATGACTTGCTTCGTAAGGCTCTCCTTTTTTTTTTTTGTCCCGTTTTGCTTGGAGGTTCTCAACAGGGATTTTATTGGAGGTATTCTGTGGGAATTTGTACAAAAAGGAAGCTCTGTGGGGGAATATTTACAAAGTGGATTCTTTGTGTGGATTTTTGTACAATGGGGCATGCTGGGGATTTATTTCAAAGCGGGATTTCTAGGATTTGTTGGGGTAAGTTTGTTGGGGAATTTTTACAAAGGGACTCGCTGGGATGTGCTGGGGAGATTCCATTTTTTTTTTATATTGGGGAGACTCTGTGGGGGATTGTACAAAAGGAGAGACTCTGTGGGGATTTGTACAGGGGGAGACTCTGTGGGGATTCGTCCGAAGGCGGACTTGCTGGGGAAGATTCCTCTCTTTCCTCTTTAAACACCATCAAACGTCATGATCCATCAGGCTTGGGCAATCGTACCAACGAAATGAGGCGCTTTCCTTCATGAGACGGGATTCCGTGCAAACAAACCTGCCACCTGCCCTTTCCGGTGTATCCTGAACTTGGGGTTAAGACATAAAAGAGATTCGAAAAGAAACAAAGAAAGGAGAAAACAAACTTCAGGAAAGGAGTGTCCTTTTCGGGACGAGAAAGACTTATCTGAGGAAGATAACGCTGGCTTTAAATGACATGACATGCTCTTTGGACTGGACGTCTGACCTTTTAAGAACTTGCGTTTTCCTGAACCAGAACGGATCTGTGATTCCAAACCGGTGGCATCTTGCCGAAACCTTCTTGGGGTGGAGTCATTCTTTTTCGGCCAACAGCGCCCTTTGCGGGTTTTCGCTGGTTGACCTCTCTCATTTCTCTTCCTGTCATCGCTTGATAGCACTCTTTGTGAGTTTTTTACTAAACAAGCTCTCTCATTTTGGTTTCTCTTCTCCCGTCGCCTCGTGGTGCCCGAAGGTTTTCACCGCCGAGGCTCTCTCATTTTATTTCTCTCAACTCAGGGTGTGCCGGTTTCCATTTGTGATGCTTATTGGTTTCCCACTATCTTTGGTAATTGATTTGAAGGCTTGTACTTGGTAAAGAGAGGTAGCTGATACTAACTTCTAAACTGCTCGACGTGCCCCGGTTTCAATTTCAGGATGAATGGGATTTTATTGTTGGTGTGACTGAACCTCAAGGAGAGGCTGCCTACGTATCCTTTCGGAATCAAGTCAAACGTAGTTCAGGCCTCAACCAATGTTTTGTTTTGTTTTGTTTTCTTTGTTTTTTTTTTTTGTTTTTTTTTTTTTTTTTTTTGTAAGCGGCTCGAAAGTTGGTAGAGAGAATTGGGTAGTGTTTGGGGAGTAGTGGGGAATAAACACCTTCGCCATTTTCAAACGTGTCAGGACCACTTGGAGTATGACCTAGACGTAGTACCTCTTGACTGCATCTGCATTCACCGCTGTGTCAGGGTCATTTCCTTCGATATCACCTAAATACAATGCTCCTCTTGGCAATATTTTCCTTACGATGTATGGGCCTTTCCAATTTGGGGCAAACTTTCCTTTTGCTTCTTCATGATGCGGCAGAATACGCCTCAGTACCAATTGTCCTACTTCGAAATTCCGGGGTCGGACTTTCTTGTTGTAAGCACGGGCCATCCTTCGTTGGTATAACTGTCCGTGACAAACTGCAGCCATCCGCTTTTCATCAATCAACGTCAATTGCTCCAGTCGAGTCTTAACCCACTCGCTGTCCTCGATTTCTGCTTCGACAATGATTCGAAGTGAAGGAATCTCTACCTCTGCCGGTATTACGGCCTCGGTCCCATAAACCAAAAGATAAGGAGTCGCTCCCACCGATGTGCGTACCGTAGTGCGGTACCCCAATAATGCAAAAGGTAACTGCTCATGCCACTGTCGGGAACTTTGTATTGTTTTCCTCAAAATCTTCTTGATGTTTTTATTTGCAGCTTCCACAGCACCATTGGCTTTTGGCCGATAAGGAGTGGAATTCCTGTGTGTTATCTTGAATTGCTCGCACACATCTCCCATCAAGTGACTGTTCAAGTTTGCTGCATTATCTGTAATGATAGTCGCAGGAATACCGAAGCGACAGATAAGATTTGAGTGTACAAAATCCACTACAGCTTTCTTGGTGACCGACTTGAGAGTGACAGCCTCTACCCATTTTGTGAAGTAATCGATGGCAACCAGTATAAACCTGTGTCCATTCGAAGCCTTTGGTTCAATTGGTCCAATGACGTCCATGCCCCAAGCGACAAATGGCCAAGGTGCGGACATGGGATGCAGTTCCGTGGGAGGTGCATGAATCAAATTACCGTGCACCTGACACTGATGACACTTCCGAACGAAACTAAAGCAATCCTTTTCCATGGTCATCCAGTAATAACCTGCTCGAAGGATTTTCTTTGCCAAGACATACCCGTTCATGTGAGGTCCACACACACCTGCGTGTACTTCGTGCATGATCTTTCTCGCTTCCTCGATATCGACACATCTTAAGAGATTGAGGTCCGGAGTCCTCTTATATAACAATTCACTGCTCAAAAAGAAACCACTTGCATGTCGCCTAATGGTCCTCTTTTGATCTCCAGTTGCATGCTCGGGGTATTCTTGTGTCTTCAGGAATTTCTTGATGTCATGGTACCAAGGCTGCGTATTTGATCCCGCCTCGATTACACTGCAGTAACCGTGTCTTTCCTTGATTTGGATTTCCAAAGGATCGACGTGGGCGTCGCCCGGGTAGGGTAGCATAGAAGCCAGAGTAGCAAGTGCATCTGCCAGTTCATTGTGAAACCTCGGAATATACCTGAATTCTATTGAGTTAAAGCGCTTGCTGAGGTCCTCCACATGTTGTCGGTATGGGATAAGTTTGACATCCCGAGTTTCCCATTCGCCTTGAACTTGCCGGATGATCAGGTCAGAATCTCCCATAATCAGTAAGTCTTTGACATCCTGATCGATTGCCATATGTATGCCCATAATGCAGGCTTCATATTCAGCTGTATTATTTGTGCAGAAGAAACGAAGTCTAGCTGTGGCGGGATAATGCTGACCGGCAGGTGAGATCAAAATTGCCCCAATCCCTATACCCTTGGCGTTCACGGCTCCGTCAAAGAACATCTTCCAAACATGAGCTTCCTCTGAGATCACTTCTACGGTGTTTACCTCTTCATCTGGAAAGTAGGTATCCAATGGCTGGTATTCCTCATCGACCGGGTTTTCGGCCAAATGATCTGCTAACGCCTGGGCTTTCATTGCCGTGCGAGTGACATAAACTATGTCGAATTCCGTAAGCAAGATTTGCCATTTAGCCAGTCTCCCAGTAGGCATTGGTTTCTGAAATATATATTTCAAGGGATCCAACCTGCTTATGAGGAATGTAGTGTGGGCTTGGAGATAATGCCTCAGCTTTTGAGCAACCCATGTGAGAGCGCAGCATGTCTTTTCCAACAGAGTGTATTTGGCCTCGTAGCTGGTGAATTTCTTGCTCAGGTAGTAGATCGCCTGCTCCTTTTTCCCGGTCACATCGTGTTGCCCGAGGACGCAGCCAAAAGAGTTCTCCAAGACTGTCAGATACAAGAAAAGTGGCCTCCCTGGTTCGGGAGGGACCAAGACTGGGGGATTCGAAAGGTACTCTTTGACTTTATCAAAGGCTTCTTGACACTCCGTTGTCCACTTAATCGCCGCATCTTTTCTTAACAACTTGAATATGGGCTCACACGTGCTTGTCAGCTGGGCAATAAACCGACTGATGTAGTTCAGCCTGCCCAAAAGACTCATCACGTCTTTCTTCGTTCTTGGGGGAGGTAGATCTTTGATAGATTTTATCTTAGTCGGATCTAGCTCGATACCTCTCCTGCTTACGATGAAACCCAAAAGTTTACCTGACGGAACTCCGAAAGCGCATTTGGCTGGATTTAGCTTCAAGTCATACTTCCTTAGCCTCTCGAAGAATTTCCTCAAGTCTTGGATGTGATTATCCTGTGTCCTGGACTTGACTATTACATCGTCCACGTACACCTCTATTTCCTGATGCATCATGTCATGGAAAATGGCGGTCATGGCCCTCATGTAAGTAGCCCCAGCATTCTTTAGACCAAATGGCATGACCCGATAACAGTAGGTGCCCCAAGGCGTGGTGAAAGCGGTTTTCTCGGCGTCCTCTTCATCCATCAGCACCTGATGATATCCAGCGTAACAATCTACGAAGGATTGTATCTCGTGTTTGGCGCAATTATCAACGAGGATGTGGATGTTGGGCAGCGGGAAATTATCTTTGGGACTTGCTCTGTTCAGATCTCGGTAATCTACACATACCCGAGTTTTCCCGTCCTTTTTCGGTACTGGAACCACATTCGCCAACCATGTTGTATATTGGACTACCCGGATCACTCCTGTTTTCAGTTGCTTGGTGATCTCCTCTTTAATTTTGTCACTGACCTCGGTTTTGAACTTTCGTTGCTTTTGTTGAACCGGAGGACAATCAGGATGAATCGGCAATTTGTGAACCACTAGATCGACACCTAGTCCCGGCATGTCATCATATGACCAAGCAAACACGTCTTTAAATTCAAGAAGAAGTTGAATTATCGCCTCTCGCGTTTTCTTGTCCGTGTGAATGCTTATCTTGGTCTCCCGGATTTCTTCCGGGGTTCCTAAATTTACCGGTTCAGTGTCATTCAGATTTGGCTTAGGTTTATTCTCGAAATATTCCAACTCTCGGTTTATCTCCCTAAAAGCCTCTTCCGCATCATATTCTGGTTCTGGGTTCATTAATTCGCAGTTAAATAGCTCATTGTGATCTGGGCGTGAAGTCCGCAAGCATGTCATATTTAAAGCCGCATTATTAGGACTGAAAAGGAAAATAAGAGGAAAAGTAATAAAATCAGAACAAAAGAAAGAATAGGAAAGCAATGTTGATTTTTTTTTTTATTTTTATTTTCTTTGGAAAATTGGAAGACAACGACGTTTACAACTAGGAATTCGGAACAACAAATGAAAAGAAGAAAACGTTCAAGTTATGTCCCGGAGATAACTTGTGATACAGGAAAGGTGGCAGGACAGGTCTACCCGGACTTCCGTCTAGTTGGGAATGGCGTGATCTCCCAGTTTTGGAGCTTGGCGTTTGGCCCCATGTACATCATCTCAGCAGTGCTCGTGCCTTCGCCTGGTTGAACCATGTGGACCTCGTAGAGCATTTCCCTCATTGCCCCACATATTTCCTCGATTTCCTCAACTGTGAAGACCTCATCATCTTCTTCTTCAGCGTACCTTGGCCTGACAAAAGTCGCATGTAAATCCGGCAGTGGTTGAGGCAACTTCCAGCCCTCATTTCTCCTTTTCTTTGCCCATTTTTCGTCTGCTGGAGTAGGTTTGAAACCTAGTCCAAAAGGTTTCTTGATGACTGGTAAAGTAATGGGTTCCGTCATTCCCTGAAGGGTTCGTCCAAGCCCCTTCCCTGGCCTAAATCCGTGTCGGATCATCTCTTTGGCCACCATAACCGAAGCGTTAGACAAGAAAGGCTGGGGGCAAGGTACTCCCTCTTCGTGCTGCTCTGCCAATACCACCTCGAAAGCTTGATAGACCGTATGCTCGCTCCCTTCTCTTGGTTCAAGATACGGGATAGATGGGTCCCGATAAATGGCATGTTCATCTTCTCCATGGACCACGATCTCTTGGTCTTCATACTCGAACTTCACCATCTGGTGAAGAGTAGAAGGCACGGCTCCTGCCGCATGGATCCAAGGCCTGCCAAGGAGGAAATTGTAAGATGTGTCCATGTCGATCACTTGGAAAGTGACTCGAAATTCGACTGGTCCTATGACCAGCAGCAGGTCTATTTCTCCCATGGTGTCTCTCTTGATACCATCGAAAGCTCTCACGCAGACGTTGTTGGGTCGGATTCTTCCGGTCTCAATTTCCATTCTTTGCAGCGTGGAGAGCGGGCAAATGTCAACACCTGATCCCCCATCCAGCATCACCCGCTTGACATAGTAGTCCTCACATTTGACTGTTAAATGCAATGCCTTGTTGTGTGCTGCTCCTTCCGGGGGTAGATCGTTCTTGCTGAAGGAGATTTGGTTGACGGCGAAGAGTCGTTCTGTCATCCGCTCTAATTGCTCCACCGAAGTTTCAACCGGCACATATGCCTCATTCAGGGTCTTCAGTAAGATCTTTTGATGCTCGGCCGACCTTGTCAATAATGATAGCATGGACACCTGCTCAGGGTGCTTGCGCAACTGATCTATCACTTCGTAATCCGGCATCTTCATTTGTTGGAAGAACACTTCCGCCTCTTCAACACTCACAGGCTTCTTTGGAGGGAAGCGCCTTTGTGTGGCGTTGTTCAGTTCTTGGGTATTTGAGTACCCTCCAACGAAAGTATTTTCTGGAAGTTCTTCCATGACCTCCTTACCTTTGTATGTTACCAAAGTCTTTTGATAATTCCACGGCACTGTGGACGGGTTGGTCATTGGCTTTTGTGGCACGCGTCCGATAACCACTGGCTCATTCAGCCGAGGTGGTTGAATCGTCCCCCGGACCACATAGGCCCCTTTTGGCACGTACATAGGTTTTGTCTTTTTGATCCCGGATTTCTGCGTCTTCTCAGCTTGGCCCCGTGGTACGTAAAGAACTCCGCCCTTTGCTGGTACTACTTTCTCTTCCACCTTCTTTTCAGACTTGCTCTCTGCGACCTTGGCCTCCTCCTCTTTTTCTGATTTTTGGTCTATTTCAGGCCTCTTCCCCGTGTCGACAATGGCAATTATGGCTTTCAAAGCAGGGTCGAACTCTTTGTCTTCACAAATCATGCCGATCAATGGCCCATTATTGTGAGCGGGCAATGGGTTGTTTGTTACATTCGGGATCTCCTCGTCCCTTAGCACTATTTTCCCCTGCTCTATCAAATTTTCGACCACTCTTTTCAATGACCAGCAGTCGTTTGTATCATGCCCCTCGGCCCCTGAATGATAGGCGCATCTGACTCCGGCTTTGTAAGAAGGAGATGTCGGGTTTTGCCTTGTTTGAGGGATGGGTTGCAGGAAACCCAACTGAACCAACTTTGGGAACAAAGTTGAGTATGGCTCACCGATGGGCGTGAAAGTCCGCCGTCGAGGTGGCTCTTGGGGGCGGTAGTTATTTTGCGGGGGTTGTGGGTTATAGTGGTTGCGGTAGTGAGGCTGATTTCTGGGAGGTGGAGCTGGGCCTCGGTTGGCTGGTTGCGGTGGATGGTTATAAGGTTGGGCATTCATGACCATATAAGGTTGATGAGCATATGCCGAATTTGAATGGGGGTAGTAGTGTTGTGGGGCTCTTCCCGGAAAATGGGGCCTGGGATGACGATACTCCCTTGCTTCAGAGGCTGCCATAGTCGTTTCTTCTTTCTTCTTCCCCTTGTTGTTCCTCCAGACCCACTTTGGACGGCCTGGGAGGTTGCCCTTATGGCTGCTTGACTCAAAATCCTTCCCGTTTTCAAACCGTTCTCCACCATCTCTCCAATCTTGATCGCTTCCGCGAATGGCTTACCCATGGCCGACATCATGTTCTGGAAATAGTCAGACTCTTGAGCCTGGAGAAAGGTAGTGACCATTTCCACTTCATCCATGGGAGGCTTCACTCTCGACGCCTGTTCACGCCACTTAATAGCATACTCTCTAAAGCTTTCCGAAGGCTTCTTCTTCAAATTCGACAGAGAGTTTCGGTCTGGCGCAATGTCGATGTTATACTGGAATTGCTTTACAAAATCTCTGGCGAGATCATCCCATATATGCCATCGGGACATTTCCTGATCCATATACCATTCCGAAGCTATCCCTACTAAGCTTTCCCCAAAATACGCCATTAGCAGTTCTTCTTTTCCGCCGGCTCCCCGCAATTGGTTGCAGTATTTCTTAAGATGTGCAATGGGGTCACCGTGCCCATCGTATTTCTCGAACTTGGGGGTCTTGAAGCCCGTCGGCAGGTGCACGTGAGGGAACATGCACAGGTCGGCGTAAGAGACGCTCTTTTGTCCGCTCAACCCTTGCATATTCTTCAAACTTTGTTCAAGGCTTCTCATTCTCTTAGCAATCTCATTTTGTTCTGCAATCCTGGGGTTCTGATCCTGTCCCGGTGCGAGTTCGCACTGAGGCGGTAGAGGATTATTGTTGGTAGCGAACCTGGTTGGTTCCATTGAGAACGATGGTGCTTGGAATGTAAAAGAGGATGAGTCAAAGCTTGGCTTGTATGTGGCAGGCTGTGCCGTAGCTGGGCAAGGCGATGCAGTAAAGATGTTCATGCTTGCATCAGTGGCCGACATTCGGGGATGAGGCTCAGAAGGTGATCCTGCGGAGAAAGCGGAGTTGGCTGGGTACCCGAATGGGGTAGCAGGGTAATTTATGGGGACATTAGAAGTCCCACCTGACCTGGAGAATAATTCAGGGAATCCGGGGACGACACTTGGCGGCTCTTTCCCATTGTTCCAGTCATCCAGCATTTCCAACATGCGGAGCCGTAGGATTCTATTTTCTTCCGCAGTTGCGGATTCAGGCGTGAGGACGGCTGAGATTGAGCTCTCCTCAGAGACGGGGACTGTTTGCAATGGAATTTCCGAAGACATTTCCACACTTCCTTTTGACCTGGTGAAGTAAGTGTGAGTACTGTTTCTGGTCCTAACAATAGGTAGTTGAACACCTCTCCTTGACCTCGTGAAGTATGAGTGCGAGGCCAGACTTTCACCAAACCAACCGTCTTTTCAAAAACCCTGGATATGCTCAATGACAAGTGCACGGTTAATTTGCAGCAAATAACGGATAGTTAATCTCACGTTGGGTATGATGCACCTATACAGTTAAGCGGATTGCTATATGTCTGCTACGAGAGCATGCGTCATTCCGGTGTTTTTCCTCTTATTTCCCCCTTTTTTTTTCTTCTTTTTTTTTTCTTTTATTTTATTTACATATATTTTTTATATATATATTTTTTTTTTTAGCAAAATAAAATGCGATCGGATCCGATGAGGATTGCCTACGTATCACGATACTCACGTGAATCAGATCATTACGTAGTTCGAAAACACGAATGAGCGTGAAAGAAGCAAACTCTTTATTATTGAAGCAGTCTATTACAAACTACATTTTGCAAAAGAAAAAGCAAACTTTGGAAATAAACCTAGACTCAAAAATAGACTAAAAATCACCCTGATGAAAAAAAACAGGCAGAAGATGCTAAGATACAGATTTGACCTATGAATGCATTATGGTTTTAAAAATTGGTTTCCGCGGGGCGTCGTTCGGCCTCGCCGCGGTCCTAGGCGTGAGATCCCTCTCAAGTTGCTCTAGCTCGTGCATAGTCTGCTTGACATAAACCATTACTGCCGAGAGGAAGGTAACACTAGACATGTTCTCACATCGTAGACATCGTCTGGTGATGGCGTGGGCAACGGCTTTGATCCTATCTCTGGTTTGCTTCTTCTCTACAAGCAGGTGCTTTATCTGATCGCTGCATATCTTGAAGACTTGAACATCTTGCACGTGTTGATGCTTCAATCGCCGTACTTCCAATTTCATATGGGCTATTGTGTCATACCAGTATCTGCTTTCCATTTGGAAATCCTTGGCCTGACTAGCTGCTTTGATTTCAAGTGCTGCCATCTCTCTCTTTATTTTAGCAACAGTCTTCTCGTGGTCGCCTTCCAATTGATTCAGGTGTCTGCGATGCTTATCTGCTCTTGTATCCCACTGTGCTTTGAGCTCTGCTATGATGTTTTCAGATTTCTCCAAACCATCTCGCCATTCCCTGATTTCACCTTTTAGCCCTTTTATCAGCTGCTCGTCCGATCGACGCCTTGGTTGTCTATCTGCATCCAACCTTATCTGTTTGATCTGGGCTCTGAGCATTTCATTTTCTTGAATTAACCTGTTCCGCTCTCCCAGATCGGTAGCAACTTGCACGTTGTGTTCATATTTCAAGTTTTCCACTTGTTGCTTTAACCTGCTGATTTCGGTGCAATAGCCTCTTTCTTTTGCTAACCAATCCCACTGCTTTTGTGATGATTCGGTAAAATTCCGGATGTGGGGTCTCTTAGCTGGCCTTTCATGCTCGAGTTCCCTTCTGTACCATGCAAGGTAACCTGGCGCCGTTTCTCCTTTGGCTTGATCCCGCACGCAAGTATCTGATTTCAAATATTGACCCTCATTCCAGATTTGGCGAATCTTTGCTTCTGGGAACTGTCCGTTAGGACTTATCTCAACTGCTTGAGTGCTTAGATCTTCCTCATGAGGTACTGTCTGGCATCTTCCGAACTGTCTTAAAACTCGGCAGGGTGCGTAAGGTTGAATGCTCTTAAGCCCCATCAGCAAGAAATGAGTTTTAGCCGCTGACATATATAAGACCTCATCAACGGGCAACCATCCCAACTTCCATTGTATTTGGCTGGCAGTAAGAGCTTGAAAGAACGAGGTCCAAGCCAGGACTCCTTCGGGCAAACTGATCTCTTTGGCTCTCGCGTAAGATTCTTCTATGCGGGTCTTTTCCGGGGAACCATGGCTCAAAATCTCGGAATGATGGCAAAGGTGCTCGGTCATCCATATCTGCAGGAGCAAGTTACAACCTTCGAAGAAATTTCCCCCAGCTTTACAAGTTGTGAGAGCTCGAAAGATGTCGGATACCACCATAGGCGCGAGAGTACTGTCACTTTGCGTGAGTAAAGTGCTGGCGACCCCAGATATCTTCAAATCAATGTTTCCATCTTTTCTCGGAAATACCAGAAGACCCAGAAACGTTATTATGAACGCCACCCGTCTGTGCTCGTCCCACTTCTGACGAACTCCTTTGCTGCACAGTTTGTTGATTGGATTATTGAATCCCCCTCGTGACCGTATCTATCATATATGAAGCATGGAGTACAGAATCCGGCTGCTAGATCCAGGTTGTGGACCGTTCTAGGTATTTTCAATGAATCCAGGAACCGATGTACCGTGACGACTCTTGGGGCGACCAAGTATTTTTCCTTCAACGGGAGTTCAGTATTCCCGATGTATCCGGCCATTTCTTCCAAAGTTGGGGTGAGCTCAAAATCAGAGAAATGGAAAACATTGTGCGCCGGGTCCCAATAGGTAACCAAAGCTCTTATGATATCTCCCCGAGGCTGGACTTCCAACAGACCCACAAGACCTTTCAAATATTTCTTAACCTCATTTTGTCCTTCAACACCTAGATCATTCCACCATAGTCGTAACTTGACAGGGATTTTGGTCATTATTGAAAAATGTTCATTTTGCATCGTGCTCATCCTGCACATTTATTAAGGTGATTTTAACAAAATTGACTGACTCAAAAAATATATATATATATTTTTTTTTAGAGAGGATCAAGCTTTTCCCACGGCCTTTAAACACTTCGGAGACAAAGATTTTAAGGCTGTGCGGGTCTAAAAAAAACGCTAAACAAGACCCAAAGGTGGCTGTTTATGCAAAGTCAGCCTTCCGGCGTCCCTTTCGGGAACATTTGGCTATTTATGATAAAACAATGTCACCTGACTTATTTACGACTCTATTAAAAATTTGACACATCTTTTATTTATTTATTTACTGATTTTGGCTATTTAGAAAAATGGGGTTGAACCCGACGAGGGTTGCCTACGTATCTCACATCCGGTGAGAATCAAACCGGCGTAGTTCGGGCATATCATGAATAGAGAAAACCTAGAAATCAAGAATAAGTATTATTATTTTGAAAAAAGATAAAGGCTAAAGAAAAATATTATATTTTTTTTTTTTTTGCAATATTGGACCATTAGTCTGAATTTATAAAAGGGGTACTACAAAAGAAACAACACACCTTTTGAATTATGGATTTTCCATTTTTTTTTTACTTTTTAAAATAAATACCTTTTCTTTTTTTGAAAGTGATAAAAGAAAAAATTTTATATATATATATTTTTTAATAACTCTCAATAAACAAGACAGTTTTGTTTTTTTTTTAGAAAAATTCCGGCGAGGTTTTGACACTACTTGGACATTGGTTTTATTTTTCAAAAATAAGTAATTATCTCCCCTACGCTGCTATTTTCCTCTTTTTTTTAGGAACCGGTCGACATGCGGAACTGAAGCAAATAAATGCACAACACATAGGAATGCAGCATGATGGTCTTTTCCATTTCTGGTTGCCTGTCCTAGACGGACCCAACCCCTGTGTTGAGTCCCCTAAGTCAAATGCAATATGATGCAAATAAGCGTTCCTACTAGGGATACGGCATGAAGTTTCGTTATACTAGGTTTAAACCTTGGTATATGTTCTAGACTGTGTACCCGAGCGGACAACTCGAGTCGAGGAGGGGGCTACGTACCGGGGACCCGCGAGATCGTCCGGCTTTGTAACTTGTCCAACCTCTTTCTTATTTCAGGTATTGACACTAACAGAATAGGGAGTCTCGACCAGCGAGCTTCTCCCCGGAGGTAAGAAAAGAAGGGTTTCGGCACAGTTTATATATAGTTCAGATAATATCAAAGCGGTAAAAGACAACATTTAGCACGTTATGCAAAAACATGTAATTATCAGATAACAAAGCCAAATATAATTATTCCAAGCTCGAATTCTTGAACCCTGGACCAGTGGTTCTGGGTTCGTTTTCCCCAGCGGAGTCGCCAGAGCTGTCACACCTCCTTTTTGCGCGCCCCGCCCCGAAGGGTTAAATGCGCGAGGGGAGTTTTTCCAATTTAAGTGACAATATTCGAAATGGGATTATTTATTTAATTCAGAGTCGCCACTTGGGAAAGGTTTGGCTTTTGGTGTCCCAAGTCACCGGTTTATCTTGAATCCCAAATCGAGGAAATTTTCGACTTTTCCAAATGAAGTCTGCGAACCAGAAATTCTAAGTAAGGAATTCTGTTGACCCGAGGGAAGGTGTTAGGCACCCTCGAATCCCGTGGTTCTAGCACGGTCGCTTAAATTGTTATAATGGCTAAATATCTGATTTAAATACATGTTATGACTTACGTGCTTTTATTAAGTTTAAAACCGCTTTTATTATTATCATTTATTTTTATAGAATTGCAACGTCGTGAAAATGCATCTCGAACCACGTCACAATCAATGCACCCGTGATCGTCAACACATTTTGATTCCGTTGAGATTTGGATTTGGGTCACATCAATGTGCACCCGAGTTTTAAGAATGTAATTTAATTAAGCCGTGCCTAAAGGGTCTAACGCGTTATTATTTTGTAGAAGGCCATGAAATTCACTAAACGGCCTATCCTGAATTCTAAATAATTATTATGGTTATTTATTGAGGGGCCCGCAATCTTGCATTTTTATTTGGCGAGGCTCATCTTTATTTTAGAAAGGGTATCCTAAAGTGGCTACATTTCTAATGCATTTGTCTCTAAAAAGAAAGGATTACGTGCTAATTACATGCTTGACCAGCTTCAGATCCTTACTTGATTATCTGATTTTTATGAGGCGTGAATTGTTTAGTGCCTTATTTCATAGATGAGCATGTTGCTAAATTGTCAAGGGAAAATTAACATACAAGATTAATAAAACTGTTAAAAAGCTTATGATAAATGTTCTTCAGATCTAAGTTTGAAACTTGCTTATTTAAACCAAATCAGTGGAATTAACTTATCGGAAACTACTACTAATAGAGTTTGAATAGGATCCTGTGAACTATCTACAAAGATTCAATAAAACTAAGCATCATATTTGGCAAGCTTAAAGCAATCTTTTCTATACATGCGGAATGTCAGTTTAAAATTACCTAATTATCTATGTGTTAAAGAACACTCATGCATTCCTCGTTAGACAACCCCTTAAACACATGAAATCACAATTTAGGACGAACTAAGCTACGGTTAAGTACAAGGCTATCTAACGTGTTTCTTTATTGAATTACAAACTAAACAAATTACACAGATCTTAATAACATTTGTAAAACTGTAACTGCAGCAAACGAATGATTAAACTCCTGCATATCTTTGATTTCATGCTTTCATTGTTACATCAGATGCGAAATCTTAGTATGTACCTGGATGTCGGATACAACAGCAGAAGCAAGGGGTCAGCAGGACAATAGAAGCAACACCAAACAACAGCAGTAACAGCAGGTACAAAATCCCAATGCAAGATGCGGTTATAGCCAATGGGAAGAGGTAACAAAATGACAGCAACAAGCAGGGGAATGGGCTCAGAACTCAAACGGTCTAACTCCAAAAGAAAACAAACCAATAAGAACCAAACAGCAGAAACCTGACTGATACTTGAGAGGAAATCAACACTTATTTGAAACAGGTCAAACAAACTGGGAATCGAACAATTAGCAGGAAAAAAAGACAGTTTATGCTTTCTGTATAGCCACCCTCTATCTCCTTTCTTTCCAAAATCCAAAATCAATGTTCAGTTTTGAACTTATGCTTGAATTATCAAAAGAAACCTTTTCCAGTTCCCTCTATCTCCTTTCCTAACATCAGGTGGTATTCTTTTCCTCTCCTCTCTGTATGTGTATCTCTCTGTGTGTGCTTATTTTTCTATATATCTGTATCTCCCTCTTATAAGCCTTTTTTCTCACTCCTTTTACAGCCTAATCGATTAAAAGAAAACCCCTCCCATGTGCCCATCTTCTTTTCAATTCTACTTTAGCTTTTTTAAATATTAAACCCCATCATTCCCTTGGCAGGCTTAAACTTCCCCATTTTATTAACTAAAGGCAGATATGGGCAGCAGGAGGTAGTCTGACAGCACATGCTGTCAAACTATTTAATTCAAAAGGGCCTTTATGCCCATGTTGTGCACATGCCCCCCCCAGTTCAGATTACCATTACAGCCTACACCTTAAATTTCTGAAATCAAATTAGCAATTATAAGTAAACTGAACTTAGTTCTTAATTGATTTCAGGCAATGTTCAACAGAAGCAAATCGATTTATTTTTGTTCAGACAGTTGAAACTAATTGACGACACATGTCGACTCGACTATATTAGTTATAACACATACAATCGTAGCCAAAAATCCGACATTTAACAGTATCACACAAGGTTCGCATTATATTGACTGAGCAGAATTGTGCTTCGAGGAATCAGTTAATCAGTACAAATTTGGAATTCAACTAATTGCACAACAAATACATACATACACACTATCAGGACAAGTGGGAAGACTCAATCAAACAACAGAGGTTTAGGCAAAGTGGTCAAGGCACAGTTGATAAAATTAAAACAAACATGAACGGACTTTTAGTCAATCACACAGACTAAACAGAAATAAGAAAAGAAAAAGCAAGACTTACCTCAAATCTCGAAAAATCACAACCTTAACTCGGATTCGGACAGACCTTTCTTAAGGCTGAACGGACTTTAATCGAAGTGTTTCTCAGATGAGAAACACTTCGATTAAGGTCCATTAGACCTTAATCCTTTGGTTTGAACAAGACACGGACCATCGACGAAGACCTTTAAAGTTCAAGACTCAGATCTGGGATTCATGCTTCCCTGATCAGATTCGGACCAAACCAAGCATGGTTTGGTCACGAGGGGGGTCTGGGGAGTGTCTGGTGTGAAACTGGGGTTAAACCGTGTAGATCGAGTTTTGACTCGAATCTTCAAATGAAGATTCGAGAAGGTGGGAAGGGATTCGAGGTGTGTGGTTGGTAGATTTGGGTTCAGGACGGCACGGGGGTTCTATGGTGTTAAGGGCGAGGTCACCGGCGTTCATGCCGCCGGCTTTCATGGCGAAGGTATGCAGGGGCGGCTAGGGTTTGGTGGGGAAGATGGTGAAGACGGGAGCTGGGGTATCAGATGGGGGGCAGGGTAAGGTTAAAGGGCTTATATATGGAATGGGTGGGTTGATCTCAACCATTAGATCAATCTATATCTACGGTCTGGATCTGAGGGCTTAAGTGGAACGGTGTCGTTTCGAGGGTAAAGGGTTTGGGTTGGTCCGGGTGGAAACGGGTCGGGGCCATTAGTGGGTTATGGGGAGGTGATCTTGGCCGTTGATCAATTTGAGATCAACGGCCCAGATCACACTGGCTTAAAACGGCGTCGTTTGGACACCCTGGGTATCAGGTTGGACTGGACCGGGCAGGCCTGGTTTTATGCATTGTTTGTTTGGGCCAATTTTAACAAATTGGCCCAAGCCCAGAAAGGAAGGGCCTTTTTTTCTTTTTTTTTCTTTTTCTTTTATTATATAAAAAAAATACAAAACTGAGTAAAATCAAATTAAAATAAACACCTAATACAATTATTTGCACACACATTAAAATAATTCAAAACAGGTAAAAATCAAACAAAACAAAATTACGGGCAAAGATGCCTGTTTATGCTTTTCTATTTAACAACCATGTTACGGTTCAGATTATGCATGACACGTACATTTTTTTTGTATTTTGTTTTAATAAAGTAAAAATGGGCCAAAGTCATAAACAATTAACGAAGTGCCATGTAAAAATCCCAAAATTGTACAACGGGATCAATTGTTGTTATTTTTTATTTCTTTTGGAGCGATTGTCTTGTGAAGCAAAAATCACGTGCTCACACTCATCATCATCACCCTCATCATGGAAAGGTGTGTCATCTCCAGACTCATTCGCATTATTGTCATAATCACTATCAACTTCCTGACTTTGCGCATCTGCCAAATCACGAGTCAATACGTCGTCTATGGGCAACTGTGTGAGGTCAGGAACATTAAGAAGCTCATTTTCACTTCACAAAAAGAACAAAATAATAAGTTACCCAACTAGATAAATACTTTAAAATAGATATATCACTTTACTTACAAGTCGTACTGTCTTGACGTTTCGAGATGGATATTTTCTTGTTGGTGATGACTCCCGGCTGGACCACTGTGGTCCAATACTCCAGAACTACGCATATTCCAACTAGGGGCGGGGTCATAACTTGTAAAATTCATATCCGGACGGTACCCCCTATGAAAAATATGAGTGTTAATACAAATCCAATTCAAACATAAAATAAACATCGCTAAAGCGTGAAAAATTAAAGTTTACCAGTCGTCTAGTGGATTATATAAAGTCGAAAAATTATTTTGTGGCTGCTCATTCGCCGGTGATGACAAGTTTAAATCAAGGCAAGCTCTTTCATCGACAATCTGTCCGGCAAAAACTGCTCCAAAATAACCACCCGATGATTGGGGGGTATCCCTACTATGCACGCCCTCATTATTGGGAACGTCTTCCATCTTGACGTACATTTCCAACAATTTTATTACAATAAATTCCTTGTATTCATCCAGAATTCGCAAAAAATCTCTAAGAGTTTCATCATCTTCGATGTTAAACTCAGAGTAATAAGCAAATCCCTGCGGAGTCACTGAATACAGAAATCTACCGGTTACTTTAAGGTTAACCGAACGCTTCCTCTGACTCATTTTTTTACGTAACAACGACACCAATTTATCGTACTCCATTGTAAGCGGCAATTTAACATGACACTATGGAGGTGAGCTATACCTCACAAAGTTATTCTCCGGCACAACCTCATCCCCCCCCCCCAAATATAATGAAACCCTTATTTTTGGCTCTTCAGACATTTTAAAAAAATGATTGATAAGAAAAAGAGAGAAGTATAAACGGAAGTTTGAAGGAAAGTATTGAATGGATTTTCATAAAATTCAAATGCCTTTAAATAAGCTTGGGGTGCAGAATTTTTTTTATGTAAAACGCAGTACAATACCACGTTTTATGTATTTGAATTATTGGTATGTCAGTTATCCGCAGAACACTTATTGGTGGGCCCAAATTTTAAAGCAAAACGCAGTATAATACTGTATTTTCCTTAAACGCAGTATTGTACTGCATTTTGCATTAAAAAAAATATTCCCAACAGGTTCTGCAGAAGTGAGCCCAATATTAATAGGGAAACACAGTACAATATTGCGTTTAAGAAAAATGCGGTATTATACTGCGTTTTCCTTAAAAAAATAATTTTTTAATAATACGCAGTATAGTACTGCATTTTTCTTTAACGGCTAACTTTTCGTTAAAGTAAAATGCAGTATTATGTTGCATTTTAGTTATTTACGTAACTTTTTTTTAATAGTAGAAATGTATTTTTTGCCAAAAAAGACATTAGAAAAGTTTCCGACCCGTACATATACACCCAAAAAATAGGAGATAACTTCAGAAAAGAACTGCACATAAAAAATGTGATTTTGCAAAAAGCACTCTTGAGTTTACCTTATTTTAGAGCCTTGTTGTGATTGACAGACAGTGACATGGATTCAGAACGTCTAGGTTCTCTTCATGTAAGCTTTGTGGACCCATAAAAATAATTTTCAATTATTATAAATATGCAAAATTAAATAAATAAAGAAATTTATTGGAATTTTCCTCTTTTCTTGATCTTGCTTTACTCATTCTTTTTTCTTCAAAACGAGTAGACCAATTTTCCTCAATGAAAAAGGGGTAAAGGTGGTGTCTTTTTTCTTCAACAATAAGTCAAAGAATCTAATTAGTAATTGGGTTTTAGTCTTAGCTCAAATAGTAATAAGGGGGTCAATTTTTTGGGTTTTCTTGATTTTGTGTGTTGTAGTTTTAACTAACTTGTTAGCTTTGACAAAGTGTTTTTGGGTGTTTCCCATTTCAAAAGGTGGCATTTTGGTAAGAGGATTTGTGTCCTTTTGTTTTGTTGGTATCATTTTGAGATCAAAGTTACCTACTTTTCACCTTCCTGCTTCATTTCTATGCAATTAAGGTCCTTTTAAGATTTTTTCTTTTGGGTTTTCTTGTATTGAGGAAATTAGTTAAAGATTCTTGAAAACAGTACCAACTTTTCTGTTATACGAAGAATTTTCCTGTGGAGCTTAAATCTCCACAGGAAGGTGCTTTTTTTCCTTCAAGATCAATTTTCTCTCTCCATATTAGCTCAAGATTAGAACTTTGTTGCTCTTTTACTAGTTTTTTCTATTTTTTTTTCTGGGGTTTCATTTTTGCTTAGTGTACAGAAGAAAATCTAGGAAAGAACTTAACTGTGAGAAGAATAGTTTGATGAATTTTAATTTAATTGAAAATTTGGGGACTTGGGTCAAAAGGGTATGCTAGATCTTTAAGCATGTATGTAGGTTAGATCTAGACATGTGACAGATCATTTTTATTAGTTTTATATTGAGGGCTTATGTTATCTGAGAATACATAGTAGAGGCTTTGAGCCAATGAGATCTCATTCTAGGAACTTGGGCATTAGTCCACAGGTTGTTCTCTTTTCATTTTAATTCAGTTGATATTTTCCTGATATATTCAAGATTGCCTAGTGGATGGACTGAAAAGGGATTAAGATGTTGGCAATGTTAAGAGGGTTGTTTCTTGGACTGTTGATTTCTTTGGTCATTATATCTGTTTCAGCTAATGATAATGAACTCTTTGGTTGCTGTGATGAAGATGGTTTTTGGAGCATAAGCACCATTTTGGAGTGCCAAAAAGTGAGTGACTTCTTTATTGCTGTTGCTTACTTTTCTATCCCTCTTGAGTTGCTTTACTTCATTAGCCGCTCCAATCTTCCTTTTAAATGGGTTCTTGTCGAATTCGTGTTGTTTATAGTTCTTTGTGGATTGACACATTTGCTCAATGGATGGACTTATGGTCCTCACCCTTCATTCCAATTGATATTGTCCCTAACAGTTGCCAAAATCCTTACTGCCCTCGTCTCTTGTGCAACTGCAATCACCCTTTTGACTCTGTTCCCTCTTCTCCTTAAGATAAAAGTCAGAGAATTGTTCTTGGCACAGAATGTTTTAGAGCTAGATCAAGAGGTTGTTATTATGAAGAAACAAACTGAGGCAAGCATGCACGTCCGTATGTTGACGCAAGAAATTAGGAAGTCACTTGATAAGCACACAATATTGTACACTACTCTGGTTGAACTTTCGAAAACCTTGAAGCTGCAGAATTGTGCAGTTTGGATGCCAAATGAAAGTAGGTCACAAATGAACTTGACACATGAGCTAAGCCCTAGTTCTGCAGCAGAATCTCATCGTTCGCTCCCGATTAATGATCCGGATGTGTTAGAGATAACAAAGAACAAGGGGGTAAGGATACTGAGGCAAGATTCAGTTCTTGCAGTCTCGAGCAGTGGAGGATCTGGTGAACCATGTGCTGTTGCGGCAATTCGGATGCCATTGCTTCGTGCTTCGGACTTCAAAGGTGGGACTCCAGAGTTGGTTGACACTCGTTACGCCATTTTAGTATTGGTACTTTCGAGTGCTGACGGTAGAGTCTGGAGCTATAATGAGATGGAGATAGTAGAAGTAGTTGCTGATCAGGTGGCTGTGGCATTATCACATGCCACTGTGCTTGAAGAGTCTCAGACAATGAGGGAGAAATTAGAAATGAGGAATCGTGTGCTACAGAAGGCTAAAGAGAACGCTATGAAGGCAAGCCAGGCGAGAGCTTCATTTCAGAAGGTGATGAACAATGGGATGAGGCGGCCAATGCACTCAATTTTGGGTTTGCTCTCCATATTTCAAGATGAGAAATCAAGTGCTGACCAGAAGATTATTGTTGAAACAATGGTGAAAACAAGCACTGTTCTCTCGACGTTAATAAATGATGCGATGGAGATATCGGCCAAAGATGACGGACGGTTCCCAGTAGAAATGAGGCCGTTTCAGTTGCATTTACTGGTCAGGGAGGCGTCTTGTCTTGTTAAGTGCTTGTGCGTTTACAAGGGGTTTGGGTTTTCTACGGATGTTCCGACTTCTTTGCCTAATCAGGTAATGGGCGATGAAAAGAGAACGTTTCAAGTTTTGCTGCATATGGTTGGACATTTATTAAACGTCAGCGTCGGAAAAGGCTCCGTTGTGTTCAGGGTGGTTATAGAGATTGGAGCAGATGGTGGGAATGACAAAGTTTGGGGAACAAGAAGAGCAAACGCGACAGATGAATATGTGACTATAAAATTTGAAATTGAGGTTAGTCTTGAAGGCACTCAATCAGATAGCTCAATCTCCACCATTCACTTTGGTGGAAGTAGGCATAATAGCAAGGAGGTAACGGAGGGCTTGAGTTTCAGCATGTGCAAAAAGCTTGTCCAGGTTAGAATACATGTTGTTTTCCTGATTTAGTTTGTAGTTATCTGCAGATAATTATAGTTCTTGAACATCTATAAGAAGTAATGTTCATGGCCTGTAGTGATATTCGTACATGCTGGAATGTGTGTCTGTGTGTAGGTATTGAATATGACTTTGCTTGGAGATTTAGGGGCAACTCTTAGTTGTGTACTATATTTATCGTGGTAGAGGAATCTAGTATAGTCAGTACGCGTGAAGTAATCTGATCTTAAAAAATACAAATCACACTCTTAACTTTAGATTGTTTAAAAAAATTGAGACAAGTAAATGGTGCATAAAGTGTGGCGACTGATAGAAGTTTGCCAAACATTTAAAACTTCCTAAAGTGGGAAATGCATAGAATAAGATGATCAGAGGAGTTGACCATTTCAAAAAAATTCCATAAAATGGTCAGAGGAGGACTGATGTCTTCCAAAGATTGCCAACAAATGCCAAACTGTCTTAAAAAGAAAGGTTGATTGTGAAGGATCTGATATGAGTTGAGCTAAATGATAGGAATGAGGATTCATATTGCCGACCCCAGCTTGTTTCGAACTGAGGTGTAGTAGTTGTTGTTGTTGGTTGAATGTGAAGGATCGGTCTGCTCCCTTGAGGTTCAGGTTTTGGTAAGATCACCCACTCAGTAACCCAAAAAGAAAATTCTTTTATGGAGGAACTCGAGTTAATGATTATAAATGGATAACTGACAACACTTCCAACTCAGACTTTTTTGCTAAACTATTTGATAGAATGATTTTATGAAAATGTAGGTCCCCTTTTTTCATATTGACCACTGGGTTGCTGAAATCTAAGAGAACAAGATGCAGCTTGAGGACTTCTTCTTGTGTGGAAGATGGTTCTTTAATTGCTCTTCATCTGTAGAAGGATTAGCTTAAGAGGTTTCTAGGCCCCAATATGCTGGAGAGATGGCAAGTGTACATATTAACTGCGAAATGTTCCATATGTTCATATTATACTGGCATTCAACCTCTTTGTGCTTATCTTTTAGTGGAAGTAATTTTGGAGGGAGAAGTTTATGCAGTTGTCGAAGCCTCATCACTTGAGCATACTAAATTTTTTTGAAGTTTCTTCTGAAATTTGTTTTACCTCTAAACAAAATTGAAATAGCCAAATAGGAGAGATCTGGAACCGACTACCAAAAATACCATGTAAACCATTCTTATCCTGGTAAGAATAGAGAATAGTAGTGAGTTCTCTTAAATAGGTAACATGTAAGTTAGCTTCACTTAAGTTCCTAATGCGAAACTACACACAAGCATCTTTATTCAGATAATCACCTAAATAGATATGTTAAGCTGCACATCTTCATGCAACAGATGTTTGTGTGTGAGGGTCTGAGGGAGGGAGGGGTTCTCTTTTTTTTTTTTTTTTTTTTCTGTGTGTGTGTGGGGGGGTGGGGTGGGGTGGGGGGGATATGAGAAGAAAGATGTGTGCTTAAGCATCCAGATAAAGAAGTTGGCTTCAATTTAGTTGAGTCCAATGGGTTGGTTTTTGCTGGTTTGTGGTCTTGACGTCATGTCTCCTAACTAATTCCAAAATGAGCAGGGAAAGTTCAGGATTCTTCTATAATGAAAATATTGGCAGAATTATCAGAAGCTCCAGCAAATGCATTGAGTAAATGGTACCTGCTTAGGAGCGGAGCTAGTGTGTAGGTTATGGGTTCGGGCCAAACCCAGTAACTTTTTTCCAAACCTTGTGTGTAAAATTATTAATTTAGAACCCAATAACTTAAATTTGACTGGAATCCCGAACCCATAAACTTCAAATCCTTACTCTATCAAGTTGCTTTAGAGCCTTAATGGGTGAGATAGATTGGGACTCCTTACTTGCATATGTTTATGTTTAATCAGCCAAATAGGAATATTGAAGAAGAATATTCGCTAGTTGAGCTTCCAGGCTGAATTTTTCGATGTCTAGGTGTAATGTGAGAAAATAGTAGCCTCTGACTATGAAACGGTGTATACTACTGGTAAATAATCATACGATAAATTACTCATCCTGACTGGGGTTTAAGATATACCTTCACTGTCTTTGTATCATAACTTCCAGCGCAATTGGTACTCCTTGAAACCTCGGGCTTCTGCAGACAGCATGGGTACATATTGCCGTTTACCTTTAATTTGAGTATTGGAAGTTTGGAAATTTAGTGTTTCGGATGTCATAAGATCAAGGAGTGCTTTCAGTGAACTTGTAGAAATATCTGAATCAACTGATTGTTCAAGTTGATTTTTCCCGGTGTGACTATGGATCATGTGATTTTGAAATTATGACATCTATGTTTTTCAATTTTAAAGTTGTGAAATGTCATTGTAGTATGCTTTTGTTACTCTTAACTATCACCCACCATGGCTGAAACTAGTCTGAACACAGGGCCTTTTCTCCTTTGGTATGAGGTTTCATCCTTCGAATTGATTATATTCTCTTGATTTTTGTTTTTTTCATTGCACATAAGCTAGCATTTGGCCATGTATTTCCAAATTTGTTTTGAAAAATCTGATTTCGGTGAAGTTTGGTTTGAAGATGAAAATGTGTTTAGACATAAGTTTTCAAAACATATTTCACTTTTTTTTTAAAAACATGCAACATGACTTATATCCACAAGTTCTAAAAACTATCACAAATACCCAACAATACCTTTTATCAATAACATTTATTATATTATCGCAAACCATAGTCCTTTACATAAATAAATTTTGTACAAAATTATCTTTTTTATAATGAACTACATAATACACTATCAGATGACCGAGAAAACGAAACAACATTATTACAAAATAATAAATGGTGGGCTCTTTTATAAACTACAAAAGTTTGGGGCAATTTTTAAAAAATGTAATAGTGATATTTTGGGCCAGCTGGTTTTGGGATTTGGGTTTTGGGAATTTGCCAAAATGAAGATAAAATTTATGGCCAAACATGTATTTGCCTAAAACCCCCAAATATATTTTGGCAAAATCTATGGCCGAACGGGTCCTAAGTTTCTAGATGTTGCGTATGATACTGATAAATAATCCAGACAAGATATTTTTTGTTCTTTTCTTTCTGGATCTTATCTCTGCTATCTGAAGCAGTAAGTTGCTCGTGAATGTGATTTAAGTAATAACTGTATCCCCACATTGCTTACTCTGACCTGCATGTTTTTTTGCATAAAATTTCCAGATGATGCAGGGAAATATATGGATGTCTTCGAATGCCCAGGGCCACGCACAAGGGATGACTCTTATCCTCAGATTTCAAAAACAGTCGTCTTTTAGGAAACGCATGTTTGAATACAGAAATCCTTTGGAGCAACCAATTTCCAGCACAATGTTCAGAGGCCTAAATGTACTCCTCGCGGACGACGACGATGTAAATAGACTGGTAACAAGAAAGCTGCTCGAAAAACTAGGTTGCCAAGTAACTGCTGTTTCAACTGGTTTTCAATGCCTAAGTGCTCTAGGCCCTTCATTAACAACCTTTCAAGTTGTCATTTTGGATCTTCAAATGCCAGAAATGGATGGATTTGAAGTGGCATTGAGGGTGCGCAAATTTCGCAGCCGTAGTTGGCCGTTGATCATAGCCTTAACTGCAAGTTCAGAGGAACATGTATGGGAAAGATGCCTACAGGTTGGAATGAATGGTCTAATAAGGAAACCTGTTCTCTTACAAGGCTTGGCTGATGAACTTCAAAGAGTCCTTCAACGGGGTGGTGTTGATGGCTTGTGAGGTAGTGGCACTACTAATGGTGAAAACAAACCTCAAAATGGTCCTGGAAACAGCAGGAGCCGGAGATCGGACAACGTTAATCATACCAATATAGAGAGAGATAGAGCGTTACGTTACATCTTTGTTAGATGAAACCAGCTTCTTCCTAACCATGTAGTTTCCACTATGTAACTATATAGGTCAGCTTGCAAGTTTTCAGTTCTTGGCTTATGTTGAAGTGAGATATGTAAGATGTATGGGTTCCATCATTTTTTTCCCCGAGAAACAAGGAGAATGTTACTGATTTTAAGAGAGTCTGATACTTACTCCTCACACATGATCTCTTCTGATCTCAATTAATCCATATGACAGGCTTGTGCTTGAAAATTTTCTCCTGGCACTTGGTCTTTAATTTTGGTTTCCAACTTCGTTAACTTTCACTAATGTTTTTAGGAGTTTTGTTCGATAAAATGGCCCAACGGCCAATGTAGAGGAAGGAGAACCATGAGGTCTCTTGCTTCAGATCACAGGCGTGAACCACAGGCTGCAGGAGGTAGCAAGTACCCGGTGGTATAATCGAGGTGGCACAAGCTTGTCCGGATCCCATTATTATAGAAATTCTTTTTGTGGCCAAATATACTTTGAAGAATGACCATGCATAACATAGAAATTGACGTATATAAAGTACAGACAATGAGCTACAGTAGCAGGTTGAGGATAGATAGTGTTGCAGAAGTCCAACAACAACAACTACCCAGTAAAATCTCACATAGTGGGGTCTGGAGAAGGTAATGTGTACGCACAGGGGCGACCCTTCCATAAAGCAATTAAAACAACTGTTTTAGGCCCCATATTTTTTGGGGCCCCATTTTTTGTTACACCTAATAGGATGTGTATAAGTTTTAAAAAAAAAATTGCGAAATGAAAAAGTTTGATTTTTTTCTTTAACAAGTATAGAGAAAAAGGATTTGCAGCTGCTATGATTTCTGTCAAAATTGCACTTGAAATGAATATCGAACCCGAATTTTGTATGAAACGTATGATATATACAACAACAACAACAACAACCCAGTAGTGTGTACGCAACCTTACCCCTACCTTAGGGTAGAAAGGCTGTTTCCAAATAGAAACTCGGCATCCTTCCCTCCAAGAACTTCCCACCTTGCTCTTGGAGAGACTCGAACTCACAACCTCTTGGTTGGAAGTGGAAGTTGCTTACCATCAGAGCAACAATGATATATAGGAAATAACAATTTGATGAGAATGTTGATAATAAAATCTCAAAATCTTTCGAAGAGTACTTTGGAGTTGATTACTTTATACATAGTAGACAAGGCTATTCTTTTCACTTCAAAATAGATTTGAACAATTCGAAACATATGAAAATATTTTTGGTTTTCTATTTAGCGGTAAAAATTAAGATCACTAGATGATGAAAATTTGAAAAAATATTGCCTTAATGTTGAATGTTCCCTAAAGTAGAATAATCAATTCGATATTGATGGCTTAGATTTATTTTCTGAGTTAAAAATATTAAGAAAAATAGTATAATTAGAAGATAACAGTTTAATTGATACACTCGGTCAGATAAAAAATATTGATTCTTTTTTCAATGTCTATAATACTTATGGAATAATGTTAATAACTCTTGTTTCCGTCGTTTCAGCAAAATAAAATCGAAATTAAAATTGATAAAATCTCACCTAAGATCAACAATGTCTCAATAAAGGTTAAATAGATTAGCTATGTTTTCAATTAAGAAAGATTTATTAGAAGTTATTGATTATAAGAAAATTATTAATAATTTTGTATCTAAGAAACGCTATAAAAATAGACACTAAATAAATAAATATTTTTTTAAAAAAAAAGTTAAGGCCCCTTATAAAATTTGGCTTTTGGCCACAAAATTGTGAGGCCGCCCCTGTGTACGCAGACCTTACCCCTGCTCCAATAGGGCAGAGAGGCTGTTTCCGATAGACCCTCGACTCAGAAAGACGAAAATAAAAAACAAGAAAAGAGAATTCATTAGTAACTCCAGTAGAAACAATAATACTAACAGAAGCATAAAAACCAAAAGATGAATGACATGCAATAACAGTAACCAGAGTCTAAGGCCCGGGGCTAAGATAAACAGCAAGAATAGTGTGTGTTCAACATAAACTGCAAGCCATCAAAGATCAACCCTAATCCAACCCCGCCTCACCCCCGATATGAAGGAGAGCTCAACTACCCCTATTCTACAACCCTAATGCTTGACCTCCAGGCCTTTCTATCAAGAGTTATGTCCTCGGGAATCTGTAGTCGTACCATGTTCCAGAAGTCCATGTTGCTTATTTAACCCTACTAGCTTTAGTGTACGTGCGTTGCACGTGTGTTTCGCATCATTTAGTATAAAATATATAAAATAAATAAATTATTGTATACATTGAAACAATATCT
Organism: Nicotiana sylvestris; assembly: GCF_000393655.2. Lineage (NCBI taxonomy): Eukaryota > Viridiplantae > Streptophyta > Magnoliopsida > Solanales > Solanaceae > Nicotiana > Nicotiana sylvestris. Next base: position 154,680,037 of record NC_091061.1, on the reverse strand, counting down.
TCTTAACATACAAAGATGATGAATATAGTTGAATTAGTTATATAATATAATATCTTGTGAAATAAGAAATAAATATGTCATGCTGTTGTATCTCGTCTAACATCTCTTTGGAATACAAGTAATACAAATTTCGACTATCAATTAGACCAATGATAGTATTATATTACGTCATAATTTGTCAAAATTTTTATTTCATCAAAATATTATAAACTTTAACTACTGGATATAAATATTTAACCTGATTGTTTATTCGGTAGATGCGTCACTACATTCCCAAATATATCTACTAAATAATGTAATTTTTCATAAAACTTCAGTCACCTAATTAGGCCAGTCTTCAGGAAGTTGTTCTTTAAACAAATTTTCTTAGATCTTCATCCAATAATATTAATTAAATAGTTATTATTTTTCTTAAAAATATTAAAAGCTTGAAAAATAGAATAATAACTTAAATTTTTGAAAAGGAGATATAGTGCATTCCTAAAATCACCCTAAAAGGAAATAATAACATTTTTTTTATTAATTATCAAATAATGAATACAAAAAATAATGAAGCTTTAAAATAAATGGTAACCTTTTCACAATTAATTTATCTTCAAGATTCTAACACAAATATTTTATGTAGAAAATTGAAGGTAAGCTACTTTTTATAACAAAAAATATTACAAATTTAAAATACTTGCTAAATATAAAAAGTACGTGGTATATAGTAGAGAATTATATATTTAAAGAATTGATTTTTCTAACGCAGAGGAAGGTTTAGTAAACAATATTTATTACGATTATAGATTATAAGTAAGTATAATTAGTTTTCCATTTCCATGAAGAATAATAAATAAAACCTAATTTAATTTGTCAACATTCTAAAATAAATATTTTATGTAGAAAATAAATTATTTTTATATAACAAAGAGATTTAAAGATTTAAAATATGTTCTAATTTTTTTCTCGGGTTGAGTCTTTTTCCCCCCTTGAAATCTATATGTCTATTTCTTACATGGTGGTAATATTTGTTTTTTGTAATCAAGATACATAGTGTTCGTTCATATAGACTTAGAATCTTTCTAACTTTGTATCAAAATTAAAAGACAGCGAAAGTAATTATCTTGTCTAAAAGATATGGCGTTGGTAAATAGAATATGGTTATATAGTTTATTTTAAATTCTTCAAAAAATTAGTTAATTTAAAGGTCCTAAATCTTAGGAGATAATTAAATAACTTTTTTTTGTCTAGGGTGAACTCTAATTTTAAAATGGTAAAAAAAACGAACACATTTTGCCAAGGACCTTTGTGCTTTTAATATAGTATAAGTTTTTAAGTGTAAGATTTACATAAAATAAACTCTTAATATTTTAAAGGTTTTGGACTTTTTACATAATTTAAATAAGAAAAAAATTAATAAGTAAAATTTTAATTAATTTTAAACTCCTAAACATAGATTTGTATAAAGTAAACTCTAAACAGTTTTAAAGTTGTAAATGGTAGAACTTTCTGCATAATTCAAATAAGAAAGATTTTAATGCATAAAATTTTAATTCATTTAACTGTTAAATATTAAGAAATAATTAATTGTCTATTCAATAAATTATTTCTTATACTACTTGACACATACTCCAAGGACTACAATTTTTGTTTATTTATAATTGAGACAAAAAAACCCGTTAGTTTTAAGTTTCAATAATCTATTCTAGGAAAATATTAATTCATTGGTAATAGTATTTTACTGATTGTAGAATTAAGAAAATATATAATAGGTAATATATCTCTTGTTAATGAAAGGAAACGTTGGTGTTTTTGTTTTTAAGTGATTAATATAAGGTAAAAGTTAAATTGATTTTAAAGTCCTAAATTTTAGGATTTTCTACCCAATTTAAATAAGGAATGATTTAATACTTAAAATATAGTAATTAATTTTCAAGTCCTAAATATTAGGAAAATGAGTTAAATAACTATTTTGTCTAGTGCAAAATTAATTCTTAAAGGGTAAAAAAGGCGAACGACATTCCGCTAAGGGTCTTCGTGCTTTTAATATAGTATAGATAGATTATTCCTTTGGCCCCCTCTTCTATGGTCCCTTATTGCACACCCTATCTGCCCCCCCCCCCCAAATATATCTTCTCATTATATTTTTCCTTATTTGGACTATAGATATTGAAAGAGGAAGCTGTCAAAAGAAGAAAAAAAAAAATACAATTCACAACTAATCTATGAACCACAGATATGAAGGATTTCAAAATTTGACGTCAAAACAACTGCACTACGTAGATGTCACAAGAAGTGAAAATTGACGGATTATTAACTCATATCAAAATTGAAGCTCTTAGTATATTAAAAAAATAAAAACCATACAGGACAAACTACTCATACAACATACACGGGAAAATATAATAAATTAATAATTAAGCGCCTTGATGTTTATGTAAAATCAATGAAGACATAATATGTGTATTCATTTAATTATCTTTCTTCTATAGATTAAAATGTATTTAAGATGTAATTTAATTTTGTATTTAATTATTACAAACTAATATTTATGATTTAGTGTAAATATTAGATTTGAGTAACTTATCCGAGAAAATAACAAAAATGGTCCCTTATATTTGAAGCAGGTTTAAATCAGTCTATCAAATATACGTTTGAGCAACTTTAATCTTTTAAGTTTGCCGAAAGTTAATAATTTTGGTCTTCATCAAATATTTAATAAGCTCCAACTGTTATATTTAACGATAATTGTGAGAAAAATAATTTAACCAAAAATACCAGAAAAGTAGTATTAAATTCCCCAAACAGCAACATAAAAGACTACACAAAATATCAAGAATAGAAGAAATAGCAAAAATTATACCTCAAAAAACTGCTTCACACGTTAAAAATAAATAAAAAATTGCAGAAACTGCACCTCTAAATATGAGTTTTCATTAACTCCTTTTCCAGTTTTTATTCAATCTAATAATCAAAATCTGTTAAATATTTGGTAAAGAAGAGAGAGAGAGAGAGAGAGAGAGAGAAGAAACAAAGGGAGATGATGGAACCCAGAGAGGAAGGAGAAATTATTAAGGCAGCAGCAGAAAACTACTATAGCAAGGACTTTGAATGGGACCAACTTCGGCACGAGATCGAAAACGATCCTTCTCTAGTCCACTACTTGCTTCCTTTTCCCCAAAATCAACATACCCTTTCTTCTTCAGAAGATTCTGAAGCATGGAACAATTTCCACACTCGCCACAATTCTACTGGCAAATTCTTCAAGGTAACTATTATTCACTGTTTCTGTTGATAGTATCCTGAGCTTGCATTTGTATATTTTGTTTCTTAACTTGGTTAAATTTGTAATCATTATTAATGTGATTGTTTTTCTTGCGTTGGACAGGTGGCAGAAAGCCATGATTCCTGAAAGTTTTCAAATTTATAATTTTAATGGAAATTGGTTGCTGTTGATAGTGTAGTGATCTTGCATTTGCATATGTTGTTTCTTAACTTGGTTAAATTTGTAAACTTTTTAATGTGGTTGTTTGTCTTGTAGGGAAATGACAACGGGGAAATGACGATATAACTGCTATAATATTAGTGAGCGGAAATATAGGAAATACACCATAACTGCTAGTATAATTTTAGTGAGCATAGGAACTTGAATCGTGCTAGGCACTATCCTAAGAATATAGGATTAAACAAGCCTACCCCTATTTATTTAGAAGATACAGGAATCAGCAAAATTAAATAATACACCAGCAAATCTTAAGAAATAACTAAAATAGGAATTTTTTGAAGAAAATATAAAAGTTTACTGTATTTTTGGTGGCTAGCTATTAAAGAATAATAGTTAATGATTGAAGAAGATTACTAAGGCTTTGGTTGGAAAGTGTACTAACCAAAACGTGTAAGAAGGAAAGGAAAGAAAGGAACTGTATCTGATGATATTTTGGAAGTATAATGTGAGCCTATATATATGCTTTAAAGGGGGCTAGAAATAAGACAAGTATATTGGACACTTGTTCACTTGTTATATAGCATGACAACAAGTTTTCACATGGACATATTACTTCATGCAGGAAGCCACATACTAGTCCAAAATATCTTTTGAAATAAATTAATTTATCAACAATCCCTCACATTAAAAGATATTTTAGGAATGCAAGAGTAAGGAATAAGAGAGTAAGATTTGCTGGATTTGCATGGTCCAAATGCAATAGGTTTGGTGTCTTTTGTTATTACCCATATGAACCTACTTCATGGGATCTATTGACAATATGTTGGTCTTAACCCCATCTCTCTTGAGATTTGAAGAATTAGTTTTCTTGCCATTGGTTTAGTTAGAGGATAACTTCTGGCTTCATATAATCAATGAAAATTATTCCATCTCTTAGCACCTGCTCTAGACATCATGTCTCGATTTCATGTGTCTACTAGTACAATTATAAGATATATTTTTTGCAATAGTTATTGCCGCTTGACAATCACAATGCATAGACACAAGAGGCAATACGTCATTTATTAAAGGAATATTAGCTAAGAAGTTTCTTAGCCGCTCAGCCTCAGAACTAGCTACGGTTGTTGATAAATTAATTTATTTCAAAAGATATTTTGGACTAGCAAGTGGCTTCTTGCATGAAGTCATTATGTCCATGTGGCAATATCTTCAAGGAAACTTAACCAATTGTCATGCTAAATAACAAGTGGCATATGTAGGGACAAGTGTGCAATATACTTGTCTTATTTCTAGCCCTATTTACAACCTATATATAGGCTTACATTATACTTCCAAAATATCATCAAAAACATTTCCTTTCTTTCCTTTCCTTCTTACACGTTTTGGTTAGTTGCTTTCCAACCAAAGCTTTAGTAATCTTCTTTAATCATTAGCTATTGTTCCTTATTAGCTAGCCATTGAAAATATAGAAAACCTTTATTCTTTCTACAAGAAATTTCTATTCTAATTATTTCTTGAGATTTGCTGGTGTATTATTTAATTTTGCTGATTCCTGTATCCTCTAAATAAATAGAGATAGGCTTGTTTAATCCTGGAGAAACATTTCACATTGCTGAAATAGTTTCTTAAGACGGTGCCTAGCACGCGACTCAAGCTAATTGGTGTATTTCCTATATTTCCGCTCTCTAATATTGTAGCAGTTATGGTGTATTTCCTATATAACTGCTCACTACTATTATAGCAGTTATATCGTCATTTCCCCGTTGTCATTTCTCTAGATGTTGAGAGTTAGGGAAGTGACAGAAAGCCGAGATTTTCTTTAAAGATTTGAACTTTACTAATTTTAATTGGAAAATGATTGCTTGTTAAAGATCAATAGTTAAATTTGTACGCTTAATTAATGGGGTTGTTTCTCTTGCGTAAGAGAAGTGGCAGAAAGCCGAGATTTTCCTGAAATATTTGAAGTTTAGTAATTCTAAGAGAAAAGTGATTGCTTTGTCACAGATCATTAGTTAAATGTGCAATAATAGCCATCGACATGGGAACCCATTGGTGCATTTGCCAAAAGTGTTTGTCAGTGGTAAAGGAAGTTTGGAATCTGAACCTCATAAATTGAGTTATAGTAGGATTGTAGGAATGTTCTTCTAGAGATAGATAACACCTGTCCCTTGGATGATGCTCATAGTATGCTCTGTTAGCTAAGTTTAATCAGCACAAAAGTTAAGGTGAGTTGGCTTATGAATTTGATCCCACAAGTGGACAAAAGATACTTAGCTATAACCTCTGCTACTAACTGATGCAATCACTTTCATATCTAAAAGAAGTTTCTATATTTAGAAGTAGTTTTGAAGTTGATTGTTGAAACACAGTGGCTAAAGTCGACCATGGAGGTCCAAGCTCCACACTTTTCATTTTCTTCTGACTATGCACCCCACTTTTCATTTTCTTCTGGTATGAGAAACTATGGCTTGAGAAATATGATACAAGAGGCTGCGATATGAGAGGAATTATATGAGGAGGCATGACATGAAAGGTATGATTTGAGGAGCTATAAAATAGAGGTGTTACATAACACTAATGACAAAGAGGTATAGTAGGAAGCTAATACTAAAAGCTAAAATCTGGACACAACAACAAGGAAGCTAAGGTACGATACCTGCATACCTAAGTTGCGCAGACTCTTCGATTTTGGTGCCGTCCCCGTCCCGATACGAGACGGGGACGAGAGCGGGAGCGGGATACGTCCCGGATTCGGTCAACTGACTTCAGACACTTTGACCGGAGTCCATCGACAAATTTGGGAGAAAAATTGAGATTTTGATTTCTCAATATAAAAAATAAAACAGATTTAAGTTATGGAAAATGGCATACCTTCAATATTGTAGTATTTTTGTCTCATATTCTACAATATTCATGTAAGTTTTTTCACAGAATATCTCTCAAAATTTACAATATTTTTATAGCTCTATTTTTTATTATTTTGAATTTTCTTAGCCGAATCCCCGCACCCGTATCCATATCAGGATCCGCACCCCCGAATCTTAAGATTTAAATTTTGCCGAATCCGATACTCGGATGCGTCCCCGTATCGGATACCCGCACCCGAGTCCGAGTCCGAGCAACTTAGCTGCATACTAGACTGAGGAAGTGAAATACTAGAAGGGGAAGTGTCATACTTCAAAGGAATAATTAAGAGCTCATTCAGATGACCTCTAGGGGCTGCGTGAATGACTGAACTAGTGCCTTTTTTCTCACTCTTAAAAGAGTTTAGGACTGTGGTGCCAACTTAACTCAGTGATGCAAATCTAAAGTTTTAGACCATATAAATGACCTAGTCCACAAAACAAAGTATGTGTACAAATCAAGGGTTTGATGTTGCCTATCTTGGCCAACAAGCTACACTTGAATGATTGACTTTATATCTCTTGTAGAACATTTCTTTCACAGACAAATCTCTCTACAACAGACTTCAAATGAAAGCATGCTCTCCGCTCACATGGTTAGCAATATGCTAAAGTCTTCTCACAAAGCTCTTTATTTCGCCCCTTTCTCTTACTAGTGCCTCTTTGGACTTGAGCAATGAAGATTAATCCATGAGGCCTCCTGCGGTGTCTTGCGAGTTACACACTTAGGTCCAAGGCCTATAGGATTGGAATCAAGCTTTTGTAGCTAAGTTACCAGGGTTTCAATCTCAAGTCCTTAGGTGCGAAGTCCAAGACATCTAATTTTGAGGTTCGAGTTTAGTGCTATTTTTATGGGACTAGGAGTTTCTATGTATTAGATAATTGGCAAGGAATTGAACTTGGTAGATATCTTTCGGAATCCTTTCTTCAATAGTGGTGAGAAACTAAATGGTGGCTAAGGGAAAAAAGAATGTTGCTCTTTCCAAAATCAATCTAAATAGAACACAGGAGTGTGGTTTAAAAAAATTGGCTTCTTCTATCACCATTATCACAGTTCAACTACTAGAACTTGGTACAAAAATGTTTCCTATGCTTTTGTACAATAAGAACTTACCGTGAGTTCCTTATCAAAAAGAACATATAGCGAGTTTAAACTGATAATTTTTATGTTAAAAAATAAAAAGAAAATAAAAGGATTATTTTTCTCATCTCAACTAGAATGAGAGCTGGGGTGGTCTCCAACTGCTACTGCTTTGGCTATTCTTCTCTGCTTCTAAACTCATTTATTTTTCTTCAAATGACATCTTCATGTTATTGTCTTTCAAGACAAGTAGTCACCATCTGCTTGTTGTTTTGCTATTTGTTTTGGTTGCATATTTAGGTACTCTTGTGTTGACCTGATTGGCAGTACAGCACGAATAAGTGTTTCTATTAACTGTTTGAAAAACCTATATTCCACTTTATGTTTTTTCTTAAACATAATTTCTTCCATGTAGGAGCGGAGGTACTTGCTTAAGGAATTCCCTGAGCTAGCCTCTTGCGGGGAATGCTCGACAGTTTTGGAGGTCGGATGTGGAAATGGTAGTACAGCTCTGCCAATATTACGGTGAGGAAGAAGTTTACTTGCTTTGAGTGACTTATTTGTTTAAGCATTTTTAGTCTGAGGAAGTGGCAAAACTCTCTTTATTTAAGGTGCATAATTATACGCCACTAGTTCTATGATAGTTTCTTGTTCATTGATATTTTGATATCCCATAATTGATTATCTTGAGTGGAGCTATTCCTAAGTTGGCCATCTTATTCTTTTTAAAACTTTGAAGTAGCCACAAAATTTAGGTCCAAACACGATATATGAGGCATCCATGCTCAAATGGATGACTAAAGAGTAGAGTCTTTACTTCCTATTCAACCTCACCTAGAAACAGCACTGCTGACTAGAAATAAGTAAACACGAAATCAGAGCTGTGTTCGTTTGGTGATGATGTATTTACTTTTCCTTATTTAAGGGCAATGTTGACGAATCTTCTTTCTTTCTCAATTAGGATTAGGTTTATCCAATTTCATCTTGCTTCATCTCTTCGTGATAGTAAGGCTGACCTACTTGTTCATTTGTTAATATTGAATTTCAATGTTCTATGCGAAGATTGAGATCGCATTATCCTGATCTCATTGCTGAAACTTTGCTTATCTCTTGCAGTGGAAACAAGAGCATCTCTCTGTATGCCTGTGACTGCAGCAAAGAGGCTCTTGAGAGGGCTAAAGAGAATATTGAAGCTGCTAATATAATCTTGGCTAAAGAACGGTTTTACCCGTTCCAATGTGATTTCTCTGTGAGTGGATTTCCAAACTGGTTAGTCTGCACTTCTTGCTGTGAAAGTTTGTCTCGGAAGCAGAATATGCGCTCCTTAGGTTAGCAAACGTACCAGTTCTTTTGCATTTTATTAGAGATGATCTATCATTCTCTGCTGGTACAGCAAAGAGGTGGTTTTTTAAATGGATGTGTTTTGCTCGTGCAGATGCAAAAAGCTGCAGTAAGCAAGATTTCCCTGATCCACCGATATCTACCAAGAATGATAGCTGCATTGGGGGAGTAGATTTTGTTACCCTAGTATGTACATTCTTAATTATGTCTCTGATCAGGGCTCGTTTTTGTTTTAATTTAATTAATTAAAAAAAATCAGGGCTCGTTTTTATTCACAATTGTGTTGATTTCACCAAATGTCTAAGTAGATGGTTATTTCATTTGTAATTTCCAGATATTTACGCTATCAGCAGTGCCACTTCACAGGATGTCAAGAGCAATCGCAGAATGCTTCTCTGTTCTAAAGCCCGGAGGCCTGTTGTTATTCAGGGATTACGGTAATAACCTGACCTAAATATTAGACATTACTTGCAGAACATTGGCAATGTATCTTTTGGTAATTTGTAAAATTTGTATCTGAATCCGGGAAGTGTGAAACTCAGGTCTTTATGATATGACCATGCTTCGGTTCGAGCCGGAGCAAAGAGTAGGATACAGGGAGTACATGCGTTCTGATGGAACAAGGTCTTATTTCTTTTGCTTGGATAGTGTAAGAAATCTCTTCTGTGGCACAGGATTCACTGAGGTATTACTTCCCGTTGGCTACTTTGTGGAACTACAGACAGGTATTTTGGTTCCATTACCAAAAAGCTTTAACATATTTGTGAACGTTTTTGCAGCTTGAGCTTGAATATTGCTGTGTCCAGTCAGTGAATCGACGGAATGGGAAGATCATGCGAAGAGTGTGGATTCATGGGAAGTTCCAGAAGCCACATGTCTATGTAGGTTCATAACCCTGTGGTTTTAATGGGAAAAATGATCTTTCAAGCAGCCACATTAATGTTCCATGAGCTTAACAAACTGAAAAAGAGATAAACATGGGTTGTTTTTGACTCTTAAATCGTCCTCCAACGAGCTAAATCAATGATGCATAGAAGTAGAATACTTGAGTGTACAATGTCAGTGCCTGAGATTCCTTTGATGAATGAAAGTTTCAGTCCTTTCTAGCTATGCATGCAGAGAGGCACTTTGTCTCGTGAAACATATGAAGTGGTGTTGCGGTTGTAAGATGAGATATAGAAAAGGATGAACAAAAGTTTAACAAGATGGTATATTGTTTCTGTTGACTTCGGCTGTGTGTTATGTTAAGCTTGGGGCTGTTTTAAGGCCAGGTTACATTATGGTGCAGTTTGGTTTGAGAAGCTTCCCAAGGGCGAACTATTGTTGTTCATGTCCTGGAGAATTTAATTGTGAAAAGTAAGTCCACATGAAGACAGGAAGTAAAAGATGTGTTTTGTCAAATACACTTTTTTCACCTTGTCATTATCGGACATTCAAACTTGGGATATAGAGGAAATTGACATGCTATTTTTATGGTATGAATGCATCTGCCGAGCTATTTTTTTTTTTTGGGCAATTATGTCATGCCATCAATTCAACTGGTCGCGGTAAAAGTTTTGAGGATTCATATAACTGATCCAACTAGTTTAAGGCGTAGTTATTGATTTATGTCGTGTAATTGTTCACTGCATAACAATTTTTATAGAACTAATACATAACTTGCTAAGTTCTGGCTTTGCAGAACCATAATTGGTAATTGAGTAATGTGTAGCAAGCTCTTGTGAGCCATCTCACTTTTTCTGAAGAATCTTGTTCTTCATTTCTTCTATGAATTGGTTGAGATTCTTCTTTGAAGATCCCTCATCAGACAGTGCATTCTGAAGGATCATCTTTGTTTTCTCTATATTCTTCCTCAAACCATCTGATTTACTCATTATCCTTCCAATATTCTCTGCTACTTCCTCCCTCCTGATTAATCTTCCAGTGCAAAGATTCACACCGATCCTCCAATCATCAACAACTAATTTCCTATTAGTGAATTGATCTGTTAAAATAGGAACACACACCATTGGAACTTTACACCATATGCTTTCCAAGATTGAATTCCACCCACAATGAGTCAAAAACCCTCCAACTGCTGGATGTGATAGTACTGCTAGTTGAGAGCACCACGGCACAACCAGTCCTCTACCGACAGTTTCTTCCTTAAATTTACGAGGCAAAATGTTTCTTTCTCCAGAACCTAGGATATTGTGACGTAGCACCCAAATGAAACTCACCTTACTTATTAAAATGCCCTGTGCTATTTCCAGAATATCCTGTTTACTCATATTAGCAAGACTACCAAATGAGATGTATAACACTGTACCATCTTGTTTGCTATTGAGCCAGTCTGTGTAATCTGACTCTGGCAGCAGGCCTGTTGCAATTGTTCTCTTTGTAAAGCTTGCAGGGAAGACTGGCCCAATTGCGTAGAATGGCTGCTTCTCTTGTATGGCTAAGATAGCTGAAGGCTCTAACTCTTGCACTGTGTTACAGATGACAAAATCTGCTTTCTGTGCATCTTCAAGACACTTGAAAACAAAACGAGGCATCACGGTGCTTGAATCAGGATCTTGACAATATGAAGGTAAATCTGCTGGTTCAATGGCTTGGACTCCTGGTATGTATCTAATTGTGTCTTCACACTTATCTGGACAAAATGATTACTCATTAGCTAATTGATAATGTAATGTAGCCAAGGGTGTGGCATATGGTCAATGAAGTGGGTTGAGAACCATGGGGTCTCAGGTTCAAATCCCAGCAAAAACAAAAGCATTAGGTGATTTCTTTCTATCTGTCCAAGCCTTGGTGAACAGAGTTACTTGGTACCTGTTGTTGGCAGGAGGTAACAGGTATCCAATCGAATTAGTCGAGGTGTGCGTAAGCTGGTCCGGAAGCCACGGTTTTAAAAAATAAATTATGTAATGCAGTCACTGAATAGACAGTACTAATAGCTTCAAGATATGGAGTTCTTACCATGACATCCGAAATGGCCTTTACTCTTGAGCAGGTCCATGTGATAGTAGATAGTAAGCACTGTTGCTGGTTCAGTCCAGAGTGAAACATTGACAAGATTATATTTTTTGGCAATCGTTGATGCCCATACGTGGAAACTGTCAGCTATTATACACGAAATGGGCGGGTCTGGTTTTGAAAGGATTAGATTTTCAATGAAGTCATCCACATGAGCTTCGAAAACATGAATGAGACCTTCCACAAACTGGCCTGCTTTGGCCCTCCTTTCAAAACTCAGTGGGAAACCGTCACTAATTTTGGCGTAACGAATGTCAAGACCGGATTTCTGTGCATGGGAGAAAGGGTTCTCGTCATCTTTAAGTGACTGAGCTCTAACTATGTGCTGGTGAGTTGATTCTGTGTTGACAAAGGTGATGGTAAAACCTTTTGAAGCAAGCTTCATGGCAAGATGGGTAAATGGATTTATATGGCCTTGAAGAGGAAGTGGTATCATTACTGCATGTAGCTTTGGGTGTTCTTCTACCCCCATTTTGGTATAGGAGATGGTTGCCTTGTTTGAGAAAGGCAAGTGTATTATTAATATATATAGCACCAAAGGAGGTGCAGGCATATAGGAGATGGCTTCCTTGTAGGGGTATTCATGGTTCGGTTTGGATCGGTTTTTTCCTTAAAAGAAACCAAACCAAGTAAGTCAGTTTTTTCTCGATTCGGTTTATGTCATTTTTTCGGTTTTTTCGGTTATTTGTCGATTTTTTCTTAAATATAAGACATACACTACCAAACACATATTCCGGCGACCACATTTTTAATGTAACACTATCAAATCAATTGCCTTTTAAGAAATCTATTATTTACCAAGATATATTAGATGATAATTGAATTAAATAGTGATGAATAATTTAAGGACTCAATTAAAAATATATTATTTTTAGCACGAAATGGATTTTTACACTTAACAAAAGAAAATTACCAATCAAACTAGAATGTAAAGGTAAAGAACTATACTAAATTTGATCGGTTTTTTAAATTCAAAATCAAAACCAAACCAAACCAAAAAATATCGGATTTTTTGGTCGGTTTGGTTTGGTTTTCGGTTTGGTTCGATTTTTCGGGTTTTTATGAACACCCCTATTTCCTTGTTTGTTTATATAAGAGCTTGGATGGAGATGGTTGCTTTGTATTTTATGCTAGTGGGAAGTAGCAGGTGCCCCGTAGAATTAATTTAAGCGGGCGTAAGCTGGTCTGGACACCATCGTTATTTTAGAAAAAGATGATGGCTTATGTTCTTTGATGCAAAAGGGTTGAACATTAATTGTCTAAGTTGGTCTCTGGCTGTACCTATAGCTGCATTTATGTGAATTTGGAGCCTCTCCTAGGTCGAATTTAAAGATATGAGATGGGCCATTGTGCCGCAACCAAGAGTTACTTAGATATGTGTATATGCAAGAGTTTGTTTTGTATAAACACCGGATGATAATAAATTTTTTCGATAGATCTGTCCGGCTTTCTAGAAGCTACTTGATGTATGGCCAGCATTCATTGTGCAAGAATCTAGGGAAATTGGACTTTTAGTGGCGGCTAGGTCATTCTTAAAGCTGCATTCATTTTCAATAATTGCACTGCATTGTCTGTTCATTGCATATGTGTTTGTCCCTTTCTTTCAATATCAAACTTCTGCTCTTTTGCTTTTCTTTGTGTCGGGTCGTGAATAATTGGTTAATAAACAGTGTGGTCTTGCTACTTTTTCTTTTAATTTCTGGGATGTGTTTGAACGTAACAATTACACGGGTACCCTATTTAGTCGCTCCCATTTAATTTGTACTAATTTTAATTTCTTTTAACTTGTACCCACTGTTTAAACAACTTCAAGCCTTTTTCTTCTTCTCCTTCTTCTTCTTCTTCTTATTCTTCTTCGGGTAACAGTAATGACAATGCTGCAGTTGTTATTGATCAAGAGGGAAATCCAAAAGAAACTCCAATTTTTGGTGCAATCGCCCGGGAATTGAGAGAATTAAATTTTACTAAAATAGTTTTATTAGCTCCCGAGGTATTATAAAATGAAATTGTGATCTGTTTCTAGTGGGGTATTTGAAAGAAATAGATTAATTAGTAGATTGTGTCTCATGCATATATCTTTAATAATTCATATCATATTAAAAAAAAAAAGAGTAAAAACACGTTGATTATATCAAATTTGGAGGCCCCGAGTTAGACGAGAGGCAGGGATGTAATTTCAAAGAGGCTCGACCGGACCCAAGAACCGGACAGAAGACAGGCCCCACTGTGATACCTTTTATATGGTGTTTGTGAACATATTTTAAGGTAGTTTATGATATTTTACGGTGTTGAGCTGTTGTGGCCCTTATTTTTTACTATTGCTTATGGTTCTTCTTCTTCTTCTTCTTCTTCTTCTTTTTCTTAATTGTAAAATGGGTTCATTAGAGTTATTGTTGTTTTGACAAATTGGTGATTGTGGTTTGTTCTTGATGATATTTGGAAGTTATGTTTCAAATTTGAGCTCATTTGGAGTAGATTTAGGTATTAAATCGTATATTGGATTGTTCAAATTCGAAGATCAAATTTCTGTTTCTGGGCAATTTGCACTTCAGGCCTATTTGACCTTAAGTGCATAAAAGCATTGGTTGCACCTCAGAACTTTTGGCCTTAAGTGCATCTAAAGTGTAAATTTTCACATCAGACTTATTGGCAAGTGTAGGAAAACGTTTATTGCACTTCAGACCTTTTGGCCTTAAGTGCATCTGAAGTGCAATTTTTCACTTCAGACTTATTGGCGTTAAGTGCATGAAACCATTGGTTGCACTTCAGACCTATTTGGCCTTAAGTGCATCTGAAGTGCAATTTTTTTACTTCAGACTAGTTTTTTTTTTTTTAAACTTAAGACCTGATAAGTCTGAAGTTGATCGTAAAGTGGGTAGGTTTGCAATTTTTTTTTTGCAAAGTGGGTATAGGTTCAATTAGGGGTGTACATAGGCCGGGTTGGTTCGGATTTTACAATTACCAAACCAAACCAATTGTGTCAGGTTATTAAATCTAAAGACCAAACCAAACCAATAAAACTCGGTTTTTCAATCTCAGTTTTTCTCGGATTTTCGGGTTGTTTTTTCCAGGTAAAATCTTCGTAGAACAAAACATATAATATGTGCTCAAAATATTTCTTTAATCCTAGTAAGAAACAATTATATAAAGTATTTTCCAAGAAAATAATACAAAATATGAGATGTGCCATGGCATTATCCTAAAATATTCAACAATAAAGACAATAAAATTATGTAATATAAATATTGCTAATTAAAAAGCCATAATAAAAATAAACATAATCTAAAAGTACTAAGTCATGCTAAAATAAATAGACTAATAAGTGAGTATTAATTACATGACTAAACGCTAAAGAAAAATAAAAATAGGTTATGCATTTTTATCTAAATTATTGCAAAACCAAAAATAGATATTCAATACATTCTCGTTCGTAATATTGAATTGATTGTCTTTTGTTAGCATTAATATTGATTTGATTTTGGTTTGGGCTTTTGTTAGCATTATTTAATTTACTAATATTAATGGCTATAAAACTTATTGGAGCATTCAAAAGTTGTAAGTCCAACCTTAAAATAATACCTTAAAAGATAAAATTATGATTTTTTTTAAGAAATATTTATAAATTACATCACAATAAGTATATTTATATATTAAATATATCTAAAATTTCTATATATGTAATGTCGGGTTGGTTTGGTTTCGATTTGACTTTCTTTAGTTAAAACCATACCAAATCAATTATGGTCGGATTTTTTTTTTCCAACACCAAACCAAATCAAACCAAACCATAGTCGGATTATTTTTCTCGGTTTGACGCTGATTATCGAGTTGATGCGGTTTGTCGGTTTCCTTTATACATCCCGAGGTTCAATTATGACCCCAAACCAGGTATAGATGCAAAAGCCCCTGTTTGAACTTCAAATCAATGTCAATCCAGTAATTTAAAAAGAAAGAAAAAGATGATGATGAAACTCGGAAGTAGAATTTTGAGATCAGTTTTCTTAATGTAAGTTTGGGTCTACTTAATTCACTTTAACATTTTCAATCATTTATATCGTTGCACTTGTGGACTATTCCATTTCGAGATCTATACAGGATATGATCAAACCATCTCAGACGACCTGCTATTATTTTATCCTATTCGTGTGCTTCTTGCACCCTATGTTTGAGTTTGACGCGATTATTTCTATATCTTACTCTACATAATCGTACATCTATCTCAACATTCAAATTTCTATCGCATTCGTTTCGCGGGTATGTTGGATCTAACCGTTATTTTCTGGAGTACATCTCCATAGTTTTATCTTAAAATAAGATGCACCATAGAATCTCATCCAATATACCATTGAGTCAGCTGATTCATAGCTACGTAAATATGGACTTAACATAGAACCCTGGTGCCAAAAATATGGTTGACAAATAATTCGACAAAAAGAATTTGAAAAGTTTTTCTATTTTTTTTGTTGTTAAAACAACACAGGCTAGCCAATTTTCGGACTTATCATTCAAAAATAGCCAGCATTTGCAATGTCATTGAAAAATTGCCACTATTTTGCTGCAACAGGGACCGGTCCAACATAATATACTAGAGATCGGTGCATCTCTAGTATACTGGAGATTGGAGCACATGTGTATAAACTCCAGCATATTATACTGGACCGGTATATTATACTGGAACTTCAGTAAACGCCCGTTGTCATGTTGCTGGACTTTCAAACACCCCAAGTTTTGATGACCCAAGAGGACTAGACCTATATCTATATTATATTAAAAGCACGAAGACCCTTAGCAAAATATCGTTCGCCTTTTTTACCCTTTAAAAATAGAGTTTACATTGTACATAATAGTCATTTTAGTAATTTTCCTAATATTTAGGACATGAAAATTAATGTATGGTTTACTTATAAATCTTTCCTTATTTAATTGTGTAAAAAGTCCTAATTTATAAAATTTAAAAACCAGTTTATATTTACATTATAGAATTTGTTTTCTTTTAGAGTATGTAATAAAACTATAAATATATGCAACAAGTTTCACGAATAAACGATCAAATGGTCTCAATTTAAAACACTTGAATATATGAATGTTGATCTGTCGAAGAATGCTTTCAATTTTAAGCCTAATACATTTCCATGTTATAGTTAAACTACTCTTCTACTAAAATAATATTTTTCCATTTGTTAACCTTTTAGTATAATATTTAAAAATTACACTCAATAAATACAATAATTAAATAAAAAAATATTTAAAAATATAAGAGAGAAAAGTAGTTGCTAAGAGTCAAAAACACTAATAATTCTGCAAACACAATATCTGAAAATAAATTATAATTTTTATCTTTTAAAAATATATAAAAAGCATGAAGTCTCTTAACGAAATGTAGTTCATCCGTTTTACCTTAAAAAATTACTGGAAAAATAGTTATTTAGTTATTTTCATAATATATAGGAATTTGAAATCAACTACAGTTTTCGTTATTAACTCTTTCCTTATTTAAACCAAGAAATATTAATATTTAAAATTTTAAAATCAATTTAAATTTACTTTAGATTGAATGGGTAAATAACTAAACGCAAGAATTTGTCTATATTATTGTTGAATTATAGGCTAGAAACCCGAATGCTGGGTTAAAAAGGAGTGTATGCCTCCTTTAAGAGCTCTAATATCTATTTCTTTTATTTTAAAAGTCTAAAAGATTTCAAAGCAAAATATCTTTATTTGAGAAGTAAAAAATGAATATTAACACTAATTTTTATAATAAATTAAATTACTAAAGAAAAATTAGTTAGTCAATTATTTTTCTAATATTTAGGACATAAAAATTAATTAAAATTTTAGTTATTAAAGCTTTCTTTATTTGGACTAGATATGAAATCGTTGTATTTAAAACTTTAGAGCAATTAAAGTTTACCATGTATAAATTTTTTTTTTTTTATTTGAACTATCTAAATATAGGTTTAAGTTAAAGAAGGAATTCTTTTAGGGCATAATTTTGTTTTTCCATTGAAGGGTCCTTATCTGATTTCTATTATGATGTTAGTCAAGAATTCACTCGCGATGTTCAGATATAAACTATATAACATAATTATAATTTCTTACCAAAAAATTATTAGAAATTTAAGAGTACAATATTCTTCTAATTGCCTTCACAATAAATCACAACTAAAGCATACAATTCCGTCTAGCAGCTAAGCAATAAACATACCAATAATTATGAGTTTATGATTTCATAACAAAGCAATACTCTTTAAAAAAAAGGACACAAGAGATTGTTATAGGATCAATATTCATCATCTTTAGAAAATTATATTTTTACTTTATGATTGCATCATATTCTTTAATAATATTTATGTAATTTTCAACAAAATTAGTACCTATTAATATAGGGTGCAGGCGTAACGCGCGTATCATGAGACTAGTATGTTATAAAATATGTATATTAATATTAATATATAGAGAATATATTTTTCTGACTACTATATAAATTTCTCTTATATTATATTATAAACTAATGGGTCAAGGTTCCATATTAGGAGATTGATAACAACCAGCTATTCTTGTAAAGATCCCCACATAAGAAGAGTTAACCTAAATAACCATCCATTCAACCGCTCAAGCAAAAACAACTGGCAGATGTATAATATGTCTCTAATTCATGTGTAATAAGTGTACAATTGTATCTAATCAGTGTATGATTTATGTATACCAGCTAAGAAAAATAAACAATAAATTCGACCGACTATTTGTATAAAGATCCTATAACGAAAAGACTCAAGAGCAAAATTGCACAGGGCGCCCCCATTTAACCTATACCCATATTTTTAAAATTATTTAACCTATACCCTAATTTTTACAACTTCACACCCCCCTTCTTCCTGCTACCTATGCGCTCCTTTCTTCCTCCTTTCTTTTCATTGAAAAACTGTAGCATGGAATTATATATAACGAACATACACATAAAGAAAAAAAGGAAATCTTGCTTTTCTTTCTGTACGATGAGGGCAAAACAGATATGTGAAGGAAGAGATCTTCATCGTCTACTGTATACGAATGATATAGCATTGGACCTCCTGATTTTGATGTTGTGATTGCAATTTTCAGCACAATGTGCCTAAAGCCAATGGATCCCATCCCATGACTTGAATATTGCTGGCATGAGTTTACATAGTAGTGTAAATTGCAATGTTACTTGATGAACATAAATGGTGCAATTTATGAAATTTTCCAAGCTGCTGCTACAAACTTAATAAGATCACATCAGGTTTAGGGAAAGCTTCTTTGAGGCAGAAGACCTATAACGAGTTTGTGACTTTAAATATAGTCCATAAATCAGCTGAAGTTCAGCAAATATAGAACAAAACTTCAGCTAAAACATGCTGAAGTTCAGCAAATAGAGAACAAAACTTCAGCTAGTACGACTGTAGGACAAAAACTTCAGCTTATTTTTGTGTTGAAGTTTTTACAAATGAACTAAATAACTTCAGCATCTTCTGCTGATGTTTTTGAAAAAGCTTTATGACAAAACTAATGAATCCAGGACAAAACTTCAGCTTATTTAGTGCTGAGGTTTTTACAAATGAACTAAATAACTTCAGCATCTTCTGCTGAAGTTTTTGAAAAAGCTTTACGACAAAACTATTGAATCCAGGACAAAACTTCAGCTAAAAATTACTGAAGTTCAGCAAATAGAGAACAAAACTTCAGCTAGTAGAATGCTTAAGTTCAGCGATTACAAACAACTTCAGGCCCGTCTACTAGAATGCTGAAGTTTGCGTGATTGCTTTTGCTACTTCAGGCACGTATACCTGAAGTTTACGCGAAAAGTGGGCACGCTTACAATTTTTTTGTAAAGCGGGTATAAGTTAAAACGTGACCAAAAAAACGGATATAGATACAAATATCCAAAAATAAAAAGTTGTAAGCCCAGTACATCGATCTGATAAAACAGGCCCATAGTCAAGTTTAGCGGGTCTGACTACTTCAAGTATTAAAGGACATACTTGAAAGAACATTCCCATATGTAAAATTTACCAAAACCTAGTTGAAAGAGACATATTTTCTTGAGAAATATGTATTTTTAGTCGCTTTCAAAAGTAATTACCAAATATATATATATATATATATATTGGCTAGCGAATGTAATTAATTTCGGTTAATCGATTAATTTAATATTTTGCCATATTTTCTTTTATGCTTAGTCAAAGAGGCTTTCTTTTCAAAGTTGAAAGCCGTGCCTGTATGCTAATCAAGTTAATAAGTACTCTACATGACATGTATATTTTACACGGAAATTAATTGTTTCTTACTAATGATTAATTATTATGTATTCCCACTTTAATTTCATCAATTAATTTTAATATACTTCAATATGATTTGATGTATGGACTGAATCCAAGCAAGTTTTGTCGTGTTTGTTACCTTTCATCTCAAGCTTTGTTGTTTTCTAGTTCTACGTTATAAACACATTCTATTGTCCACTAATAAGGGAAGCGTTGTCGACTTGTCGCAATGTTGAAAGGGGTACGTTGTCTTCACTCAAAATAAGGATGAAGAATTTAGTCAACAATGTTTTGTCAACTAACTCAACGTACCAGTCTAAAAAATGTATATATATTTCGTGAATTTCATTATACATATACAGTTAAGAATAAATTTATATATTAGGTTCAGCCGAACCCATAAGTTGCCTTCTAGCTCCGCCTTGATTCCCGTTGCTGATCAATTGTCTAATTCCACCGTCTATATCAACAACTCTATTTCTACTAGGAACCTATTCTCTGCTTGAAACTCAACTCAACTCGACTCAAGTCATTGTTTATCACTACATCTCACTTCTCCCTTCCGCTTAAAAGCATATATGCCAGAGAGAGATTGGTACATCAGAATTTGCTAATGAACGAAAGAAG